>NW_028227256.1:146347631-146505131 GCF_978045245.1 Mus caroli | reverse complement strand
ATTTGGAAAAATAATAAACAAACTAGAGGTACTAAGTGTTATGGTGATTGATGCCACTCCATCCGAATGGGCCACATTACTGACCTCAGTCTTTCTGTATATGTGTCTGTCATTCTTTCTTCATTCCCTCATTGGTCAGATTTCCAGATCCAAGCCCCATGGAATTCAGTCTTGTACAAAGTTGGTTACTACAGGATGGTCTTTGAAAGATTATTTCATGGGGCATCACAATTTCTTGTAATAGAACTTGTTCTGTAAGTCCAACTTGACAATGATGTGTCATTCTTTGTGTAGTTTTCAGTGTATCTGACACCAAACAGACACTGGACATTCTTTTCTGAGTGACAAAGTCTAATTGCAGAAGAGGATTATTTTCATGTTATTAAGAATTTTGTCCAATACAATGTTATGTGGAATTCAGTTCTTCACAGTAAAATATGTTCTGTGAATGAGCATAACTGGAAATAGAAAAACAACTTTTTATATAGAACTGAACATGCTAAAGATGAAATAGCTTAAAAACTCTTCAGATAGAATAGAGCATATACACACCTTTAACACCCTATGAGGTTATCTCCGGTTCTGTGAGAAAATGTTTCTAGTCAGTCTAAATTAGTTCATCCAATCAGGCAACTGATGAGGCAATTTTTACTACACTTGAATTTCCTGCACAGCTATAAAGAAGAAATAAAACATAATTAGAAAGCCTAAGAGAAAATTTGCATCCATTTCTACTTTCCTTTTATGCCCCCTCTCTTTGCTTAGCTGCAGAAGATAATAGTTTGGCAGTGAATTTGTAGATTTTCTATTTAAAATATAGATGCGCATCTCCACAAATAATTTTAATTTTTATGTAAATATCTCTAATATTAAGCTATTTTAATCAGTAGAATTCTTATCTTGCAAGATTTGTATTAGAGTCTGAGATAATTTCTTATAATTTTGCCCATGCAACTACTGATTGCAAATGGCCTATCAGAAATTCTGATTAGCGATTACAAATATATTTAGTTAATAAAAGTGATAACTCATTATTAAAGAAATGCAATTTATTTCATAGAAAAAAGATAATAGTTTTTGAGTCATGGAGAACAGGATCCCTGTTCTTTGAATTCCAAAAATATTCATGGCTGGCGATCTCAAGTTGGTTATATGTATCAGTAGTATATTGCTAAGCTGTAGTCAGAAGTAATTAACTTGTTTTTTCCTTCAAGGTTTAGAAATGTCTAGCTTGATCTTCTGTCCATCTGATTAGTCAGTTAATTAAAGACTTATGTCAGTAGTCTGACCTAGTTAGTTCCCTGGAAGCAGATGTTAATGCAGAGTCACAGAGAAGGCCCCTCCTGACCCATTTAGACAAATCACTGCTCATCATCTATCTCTACTAGGAGGAGTCGAGTAGAGGAAGCTGAGCTTCCTTCCTGGGCATAGCAGCCACAGTGGAAGCAAACAAATGAAAAAACCACCACCACCACCACCAACAACAACAACAACAACAACAACCACAAATCAATAACAACAACAAAAAAACCAAACTATGCATCACATTTAAACAGGGAGACTGTAAGAGAGGCTGCTGTGTTTGATGACCAGAAAACAAACAAAAAACCAAACAAACCAACCTGCGCCTAGATGGCACGCTGATGCCCTGTGCCATCTGGAGAAGCACTTAAATGTCCCCAAGAGGCAAAACAATGAATCATCTGATCAATAACTTGTAATATTTTCTTCTATGTGAGAATTGTGTTTGATCATTTTTCTTAAAATCATACTACTATCTATAGTCACTGATATTTTGGCTTTATCATGCCTGTCTTTAAATTCTCTTTCCTATCTGATTTAGGATTACAGTTTGATATAGACACTGAACTTCATTAATCAGATGAAGAGATTCACATACATACTGGAGAAAGTGATTGAAACATAAAAAAGAGGCAGGGATAGAAATGAAAAATAATTCAAAATAGCCTTGATACCAGGCCAGCATTTTGGAAGAGCTGATTACTGTCATTATAAGCCTGTCTGTCAGCTCTCTTTCTCATCTTGCTTTTCTCTCTCTTTTTTCCTCCTGTTTCTTCTACTTAAACATTGAGATTTTTATTTCCCAGGCTGCAAACTCAGACAAAAATTACTTATTCTAAACTTCAAATATATCACAGCTGAATATAGCTCAGGGACTTCAGTCTCTAATCATAACAGTTTTCTTGGGAAATGTTGCTTAGTTACAGCCTTTTTCTTTTTAGCACCACCATCAACAAAATCCTTAAGATGGGGATGCTTGAATTTCACAGATCTCTGGACTACCTACCTGCTCTGGTTTTCCCCCTCATTCAAATAAAAGTTGAATTAGCGTACTAAATTTCCTGCGCTTATTAGCCCAGTGATAGCTGTGCTCTCAAATACCTGTGGAGAAAATTAATGAGCTTTTGCAGGATCCTAAAACTACACACATCTTTGGAAACTAATGTGTTCAGCCTTAGGCATGATGGATTGATCAAGTGTACTGTTAAATTTTGTTGTTTCAGAAAAAAAAATGTTTAGATGAAAATAAGCAGGCATCAATTATTTGTGATTTATAGGTTTTGATCTTTATTACTGAATTTTTATACCATTCATTGTGAGAAAGAATTATCATGAGGTTGCTACAATGATATTTCAAGTATTTTCACATATCTAATTCTGTTCTCTAACCATACTTTGTGGGTGGGTTTTTTAGGGTGTTTGTAATCACGATGGCTTCCATGACGCTTAAACCTGATACAGCTTCTCAAGTCTTTGCATTTGCCAAACTGCAAATGCATCCAGATAGATACATATGTATAGATGTGAAAATCAATTTAAGTACAAGTGAAGACTGAAATGGAGAAATCACTTGTTCACTGAAATCTGATTGGATACAAATATTCTGCATAGAAAATACATTCCTTGTAATATACGAGGTTATTTACATTTTAATAAATGGAGGGATTTTCAAGGATATATTGACCTAATTTGGAGTGAGTAGACTTTCTCATAACCCAAATAAGTAGTACATTCTTTTTATAAATGAGCGAATAAAAAGCAGAATTTCCTAGAGACATCAGAAATATTGTTAATATGTGCATTGTTTCATCTACAGATAGCATTGAATAATTACTAAATACCACTTAGACACAGTTCTAAAGCTGTGCTCCTCACTGTGCTCTTTCTCTTTGAACAGCTTTGAAGGTTCAAGTCTACCGTGGAGCTCCACTATAGGGTCCGAGAATGCAGCTCAGTATATGATAAGGTCTGTGGAAAGCACTGGGTCACTGTCTCTCCGGGAGGTAACTGATCTATTCTACAATTAAACAGTTGAGAAGGTGTCAAGGGTTTTACTATAGAAACACAATCGCAACAGCACTAAGTAATGTCTTTATCACTTGTGGGAACTGGCCAGGCAGTTGAGGCTAGGCTGGGACTTCTTGGCTTCATGCTGCTTCTTGTTGTTATTAAAAAAAAATAAACATTAGATTATTTGGGGCTGAATATAATAAAATAGGTTGCTAGCAAAGAAATTAGATGTTTTATTACTAGGGGCCATTTAAAAATAACTGTCAATTAGTCTCTTATCTAATATTATCTAGATGACTTTCCATTCTTAGACTGCTTTATAGTAGAGTAGATGCATATACAAACCTAATAACTGTTGATTAAATATTGTTGATTAATGACAGAGTGTGCATAGAAGAGTCTTAATGAACCCTTGGCACATTAGATTAAATTAAACCATGCCAGTACTACTAATGTTGGTCCAGCTCTGCATCTCCATTCTAGTTTCATACACACCAATAATCTTTAGTAGTTTTAAGTTCCAAACTATATAAAGATGATTAAAATAAGATTATAGATTATAAATAATAGGACTATTTAGTAAATGCTCACAATTTATATCCATGCATAGTTTCGTCATATGAGCTTCAAAAGATTGTTTTTGCTTTAGAGGGGAAAAAAAAAACATTAGCACTCACCCATGACATATTGGAATATAATTAATTCTTTTTCTCACTAGTAAGCATCCCTTGTATAAACAAAGCAAACTATTAATCACGACTGAGGGAGAAGTCACAGGAGGTGATTTTCTTAACAGAGTTGACAGTATTCTAATTGACTAGCCATTTGGCTTCAGCATTATTTTTAAATTTTTTTTGTTTGGATATATATAAAAATCAAACCAGAGAAGTAATTTTTCTTAAGCCTTGCTAAATTTTTCCACTTTAAAAATTAAAGTAGATTTGTTCTAATATTTTGCTTGGCAAGAATTTTGGTTGACAATGCTTGAATCTTACTTCACTTCTTATTGGTGATCTAAGTGGAGAGACTTTTGTGCACAAATGTCATTGTGAGTTGTTACTTAGTGCTTGAAAGTGTTTCTGGGGTTGAGCATCAGATCACTTTGGGGATCTTACTGGGGAGGTGACACATGTGCTGCTGCATGGTTTAGTCCTGCCCTCTTCTCCACGAGACAGTGTTATAGAAGGTGTGCGACCCTCACACTGAGTGAAACTAGGTGGATCAACAAGACAGGAGAGCCCAAGTCCACAGATTCTTGATAAATTATACTTTCTGCACTACTTTCTTGTGCCTTACAAAGTAGTCAGAAAAAAAAAAAAGGGTGGTTTTGGTAATTACATGCTTTTGAGATGTAGACACTGATGTAGACACTGAAGAAACTACTTAAAAATCAAAACAAAACAGAAACATTGGTAGAGAAGCTGGGCTGTCATTAGGCTGCAATAAACACAGCACAATAGAATGAGTAAAAGAGGGTCTGGCTTATGCTTTTAATTTTCAGTTTTTACCATGAAAAGACTCTGCAAAGGGATCTGAGGGAGCAGCAGAGAAAGAAAAGGAAAACAAGACAAAAAAAGTGTCATGGGAGAAACATAAATAAGAACAGTGTATTTTCAGGGGAAAAAAATGGCTATTCACAAAAACATTGGTTAAAGTTCAGGGATAGTGATTGTGGCAGTCCATCACTTTCTAAACGAGGGCACCGTGTGCTGCCAGTGACTGAGCCTGGATGCTATGTGAGCTTGTGTGCTGGTTTCTCAGAAAGGTGGCAGATTCTAGAGATCTTCCAGCACAGTGATAGTGTCTTGAGTTCAGGATGACCCTGACTAGTCGGATGCAGAGTACCACCTAAAGTTTACTTGCTTAGTTGCTCTGGCTTCTCCTGAGACCTCACTTGCTGATGACAGGTCATATCTTCTTGTAGAGTGGAGCTAGCTGGCAACGGCCCAGCATGCCACTGTGACCTTCATGTATCTGAAAGGTGCATCTGCTAATTCCAAAAACTTCTACAATGGCAGTCATGGTACTATGGTAATATCTTTTAATATTGACTCTCTCCCTCCCTTTCTTTTTAAAGTATCTTTTGGCAGTGATGACAATTGGCAGGCCTCCTCTATGTTATAGGCAAGGCCTCTAAGACTGATTTATAACCCCAGTGTTAAGTTTGGATATTTTTCTTACTCTATTTACTCTGCTGCTTCTTGAAAACACCAAATAAACTTTGTGTGCTTATTGGAGGCTTTGCTTTTAGGAAGGTCAATTAATAATGATTGGTAGTTAAAGAGATTTAAGAGTTTTAAATGTTTGGCTCACACTGCTTTATGGTGAGATAAATTAAAACATGAATACTTTCCAACCAGAAAGAAGCAAAGGTGAATTTAGGATTGAATGTAAATATAACAAAGGTATGGTTAATTTCCCTCATAGGTATGCAGTGATGGATACCAAGACTTTTTTAATCACTTTAGAGAAGAAAGACACACACACACAGTCACACACAGAGTCACACACAGATTGTTATTGTTGTTCATCTTCTATCTCTTATTTTTTTTCATTCTTCATTACTCTTTCTTTTTTTTTCTTTTGTTTTGTAGATTTTGAGTTGTTCTATAATATTCACTTTTCTATTCAATCTATGCCTACTAAGTGCTAATTATGGTAATGACTTGATCTTGAAAACAAGATAGCTACTATTCTCTGGGGAAACCTAACAGTCCTTAGGTACAATGATCCATGTGCTCAAGGAACAGGCTGAGTAGATGCTACAGCATATGAGAAAGAAAAGTACCATAACCAAACTCATAGCTAGGATGAAATAGAACCTGATAAATTGACTTGGAAGAGGAAATAATATGGAAACTGATACATCAAAAACTGGAAAGGTTTGTCTGTGGAAAGGTGGGCACTATCTTTCAAGGAGTGAAACAGAAGATCAGAGGAGAGAAATTTTCTGAAGATCTAGATGTACCTGAGTCAGGAAGAGTAATCAATATTTCTCCATAAACTGAAAAAAAAAACAAAAACAATGGAGAGTAACTAAGTGGTACCCAGTATACAGAACCAAATGTACTGTGTTTACAGCTTTGGATATTTTGAAACACACTAGAAAAACACTGTCTTTACAAGATTATTACACACACCAGATGATATGAGGCTCTCAAAACATATATAGCAGAGGACTTCCTGGTCTGGTCACAGTGAGGGAAGATGCGCCTAACCCCCCAGAGACTTGAGCCCACAGGAAGGAAGGAGGTCTGGTGGGGTGGGGTGGGGTGGGGTGGGGACATCCTCTTGGAGACAGGAGGGGAAAGGGAGGAGAAATTGGATGGGGAGCAGTAGAGGGGGTTCAGACTGGGAAGAAGATAAATGACAACTAGACTGTCAAAGTAGATTAAAGAATAAAAAAAGAGAGAGATTATTGCATTTGAAAGTAAATGTCTTCCTCAGGCTGATAGGTTGAAAACTGAATCCCTTCTTGGTAGTACTTACAGGGTTTGAAAGTTTTGTTACCTTAAGCAGCTGGAACTTTTCTAGAAACAGTAGGTCTCTTGGGAGTGGGCCTAAAAATTGTAGATCCTGATACAGCTCTGTCTACTTTCTGGTCTGTGGGGAGGTAAACAAATTAGCTTCACACCCTGCCTGCCATATGCTTTTCCCTCCATGGTGAACTCTACTCACACAAACCAAGAGCTCCAATACACTTTGACTTTCTTAAGTTTTTTTCTTACAGTTTCTTCTTTTTAGGTATATGTTCAAGTAGTAAATAAGTCATGAATACAACAGGTAATACCATGATAGGTGTACAATAGTTAAGGATTACTACTGTAAAACTTTAAGTAGTTTGGAGACTAGACCACACAACCTGAACGGAAGCTAAGTAGTTGGTACAGTGTTTTCTAGTATATATATATATATATATATATATATATATATATATATAATTTATATATATTATTTATAAATAATATATATATATTATTTATAATAGTAACTGCATTGTACATATATACCAATGTAGCTAAAATTGTAATTAATAATCTTAAAAGTCTTTGTAACCACTTCTTTTTAAATTTGATTTATTATTATAGTTGCTGTATAAATGTGTGCATGTAGTAGGGGGCGGTGAAATCCACAATGACATATGCCTAGAGATCAGAAACCAACTTTATGGGAGTCATTGTTCTCCTACCTTTATGTGAGTTCCAGAAATTGAACTCAGGTTACCAGGCTGGTGCAATGATAACTTTTACCCTCAGAGTCATCTTCTCTTCCTCCTATGCATTTTTCCCTCTTCTAATTTTTATCACTTTGCTTTTGTTTTCACATAATTTATTGTCTTGCTTTATTTTATTAGAAAGTAGCAATCCATAAATTGATGCTGTAAATTATCATGAGGCCTGGGAGATAGCTTCATTTATGAACATAAATGTTATATATTTGGATGCTAATATAGGTCCAGGCAATTGGCCAGGATGAAAATTTATTTGTGAGTTAGAATCAACAGTTCTTTGTGTTAAATAGTGTTAGAGGTCCATACTGAGCATTGCCTTCACAATTCTCACTTATGCAACTGTGTAGATGACTATGTAACTTGTAGCCTCAGGAACACCAGACAAGCAGCTTATCTGATTTGATTTCGGTCTGTCTATTGGGTGGAGATGTGTAGGAGGTACCTCAGTGCACTTTTGAGCTGTTACTCAGATACACAGATACATGTGTCCTTAAGATCAAGGAAGTCAAGAATTTGGGAATTCACATGCTAATTACAGTCATTGAGCTCTGGGAGACAGATACCACAATCTAAGCATTTGTGTTTTACGACAGAACAGTCTATCAAATGCCATTTAATTTTATACCATTTTAAGTTTAGACAGAAAGAATTGGATGATTGACAACTGAAAAGGTCCAGACACACATGAGAAATATCATAAAGGTGACAGCATGGAACTTGTATGAAATCCATATCTTAACAAGAAGAAGCAAGCAAGTGAAAAATGCTAAAAAATCATGGGATTTGGTGATATTTTGTTGATCACTGAGCATAACCACGGTGAAAAGAGTGATGAAAACTCAGACTTGAATGTGTCTAGAGACAAGCAGGAGATTAAAAGTAAGGGTATATGGTGCAGGTGACATTTTGGATATTTTTTTCTTTGAAGAAAGACAATAGATATAATTAAAAGAGAAATATTCTTTATTTTCAAATTTTCATTTTATATTTTTAAGAAAACATATTCATAAAAGTGCTGATTGCTTTGTTGATGTCTATTTAACAGACATTCAAAAAGCAAATTGGAATTTAAATGTTCCTCTGGGAAATGCTCTGTATAGAAACTCCATATCATTTTTCTAGGAAAAAGAAATCTAGAAAAGGAAAATTCCAGAAATGTTCATTAATAATTTCACTAAGAGAAATTACTTATATTTCATTCATTTTCTGCTTTCGTATGTCTACATTTAATTGCATTTATAATGATAATATTCACATATATAGTTATTTGAACATTGAATATTCTCATAAGCATTTCTGATTTTTTGAGTGCATAAAACAATCTTACTTATTAAATACTTCCAATATCACTACATTAACTAGTCTTTCTAAACACCTAGATGTGCTTTTTTTTTTAACACAATTTTTATGCAGTCTTTGAGTAGTACCTATAGGAAATAGGTTCACATAATTCAAAATGTATAAGTTTTAAGTTTTATAAGTTAAAAGGCTTCCTTCTTTTTGGATACAAGCCACAAACGTCATGGTATCTAAATCAGACTCAACCCTTGTCACTGGACTATGAGGTGGTCAGACCCTTCATTTTCAATTCCATTCCCTCCATGGCTCAGACTTTCCTTCATCAGAGACCTAAAGAGAGAGCTTCTAGTCTCATATTGAATTCTTTCTCCTAGGCTTTGAATGTTTTCAGAGTTTCCTGTATTCCTCAATGCACCACTGATAACAGGATGATGGTTTCAGCTGCGACACTAGCCCTGCTACCAAACCTTGAGTACTCTAATGGCTATCACCTCTGTTCTAATAAAGTAGCTGGGAATATTCACACATCATCATTTAGTGTAGATGCAAAGCTGAGATGCACAGGTTGATAGGTTGATATTGATGCTTAAAACAGGAAAAAGAAAAGGATATAAACTGCTGGAGTAAACCAGCATTTAAGGTTAACTTAATTAAAATAGGGAACTACTCCATGAATACCGGATGTATTTCCTTGTTGACCATCTACTTTCTTTTATTATTATTTTTATTGGGTATTTATTTCATTTACATTTCCAATGCTATCCCAAAAGTCCCCCACACCCTCACACACACACTCCCCCACCCACCCACTCCCACCTCTTGGCCCTGGCTTTCCCCTGTACTGAGGCATATAAAGTCTGCATGACCAATGGGCCTCTCTTTCCGTGATGGCCGACCAGACCATCTTCTGATACATATGCAACTAGAGATATGATCTGGGGGGAGGGGAGTTACTGGTTAGTTCATATTGTTGTTCCACCTAGATGGTTGCAGATCCCCCCAACTCCCTGGGTACTTCCTCCAGTTCCTCCATTGGGGGCCCTGTGATCCATCCAATAGCTGACTGTGAGCATCCACTTCTGTGTTTGTAGGCCCCGCATAGTCTCACATGAGACAGCTATATCAGGGTCCTTTCAGCCAAATCTTGCTAGTGTATGCAATGGTGTCAATTTTGGAGGCTGATTATGGGATGGATCTCCGGGTATGGCAGCTTCTAGATGGTCCATCCTTTCCTCTCAGCTCCAAACTCTGTCTCTGTAGCTCCTTCCATGGGTGCCTTGCTCCCAATTCTAAGAAAGGACAACATATTCACACCTTGGTCTTCATTCTTCCTGAGTTTCATGTGTTTTGCAAATTGTATCTTATATCTTGGGTATTCTAAGTTTCTGGGCTGATATCCACTTATCAGTGACTACATATTATGTGAGTTCTTTTGTGATTGAGTTACCTTACTCAGGATAATGACCTCCAGGTCATTCCATTTGCCTAGGAATTTCATAAATTCATTGTTTTTAGTAGCTGAGTAGTACTCCATTGTATAAATGTACCACATTTTCTGTATCCATTCCTCTGTTGAGGGGCATCTGAGTTCTTTCCAGCTTCTGGCTATTATAAATAAGGCTGCTATGAACATAGTGGAGCATATGTCCTTCTTACCAGTTGGAACATCTTCTGGATATATGCCCAGGAGAGGTATTGCGGGATTCTCCAGTAGTACTATGTCCAATTTTTTGAGGAACCAACAGACTGATTTCCAGAGTGGTTGTACAAGCTTGCAACCCCACCAACAATGGAGGAGCGTTCTTCTTTCTCCACATCCTCGCCAGCATCTGCTGTCACCTGAATTTTTCATCTTAGCCAATCTGACTGGTGTGAGGTGGAATCTCAGGGTTGTTTTGATTTGCATTTCCCTGATTATTAAGGATGTTGAACATTTTTTCAGGTGTTTCTCAGCCATTCAGTATTCATCAGGTGAGACTTCTTTGTTCAGCTCTGAGCCCCATTTTTTAATGGGGTTATTTGATTTTCTGGAGTCCACCTTTTTGAGTTCTTTATATATATTGGATATTAGTCCCCTATATGATTTAGGATAGGGAAAGATCCTTTTCCAAACGGTTGGTGGCCTTTTTGTCTTATTGAGGGTGTGATGTCCCATTTGTTGATTCTTGATCTTACAGCATAAGCCATTGCTGTCCTATTCAGGAATTTCACCCCTGTGCCCATATCTTCGAGGCTTTTTCCCCACTTTCTCCTCTATAAGTTTCAGTGTCTCTAGTTTTATATAGAGTTCCTTAATCCACTTAGATTTGACCTTAGTTCAAGGAGATAGGAATGGATCAATTCACATTCTTCTACATGATAACCACCAGTTATGCCAGCACCATTTGTTGAAAATGCTGCCTTTTTTCCATTGGATGGTTTTAGCTCCCTTGTCAAAGATCAAGTGACCATATGTGTGCCGGTTCATTTCTGGGTCTTCAATTCTATTCCACTGGTCTACTTGTCTGTTACTATACCAGCACCATGCAGTTGTGGTTTTTTTTTTTTTTTTTTTTTGTTGTTTTTTTTTTTTTTAATCACAATTGCTTTATAATACAGCTTTAGGTCAGGCATGGTGATTCCACCAGAGGTTCTTTTATCCTTGAGAAGAGTTTTTGCTATCCTAGGTTTTTTGTTATTCCAGATGAATTTGGAGATTTTCCTTTCCAATTTGATGAAGAATTGTGTTGGAATTTTGATGGGGATTGCATTGAATCTGTAAATTGCTATTGGCAAGATAGCCATTTTTACTATATTGATCCTGCCAATCCATGAGCATGGGAGATCTTTCCATCTTCTGAGATCTTTAATTTCTTTCTTCAGATACATGAAGTTCTTATCATACAGATCTTTCACTTCCTTAGTTAGAGTCATGCCAAAGTATTTTATATTAGTTGTGACTATTGAGAAGGGTGTTGCTTTTCTAATTTCTTTCTCAGCCTGTTTATCCTTTGTGTAGAGAAAGGCCATTAACTTGTTTGAGTTAATTTTATATCCAGATACTTCATTGAAGCTGTTTATCAGGTTTAGGAGTTCTCTGGTGGAATTTTTAGGGTCACTTATATATATATTATCATATCATCTGCAAAAAGCAATATTTTGACTTCTTCCTTTACAATTTGTAATCCCTTGATCTCCTTTTGTTCACAAATTGCTCTGGCTAGGACTTTAAGTACAACATTGAATAGGTAGGGAGAAAGTGGGCAGCTATGTCTAGTCCCTGATTTTAGTGGAATTGATTCCAGGTTCTCACCATTTACTTTGATGTTGGTTACTGGTTTGCTGTAGATTGCTTTTATCATGTTTAGGTATGGGCCTTGAATTCCTCATCTTTCCAAGACTTTTATCATGAATGGGTGTTGGATTTTGTCAAATGCTTTCTCAGCATCTAACGAGATGATCTTGTGGTTTTGTCTTTGAGTTTGTTTATATATTGTATTACATAGATGGTTTTCCGTATGTTGAACCATCCCTGCATCTCTGGGATGAAACCTACTTGGTCAGGATGGATGATTGTTTTGATGTGTTCTTGGATTCAGTTAGAAAGAACTTTATTGAGGATTTTTGCATCAATATTCATAAGGGATATTGGTCTGAAGTTTCTATCTTTGTTGGGTCTTTTTGTGGTTTAGGTATCAGAGTAGTTTTGGCTTCATAGAATGAGTTGGGTAGAGTACCTTCTGTTTCTATTTTGTGGAATAGTTGTGAAGAACTGGGATTAGATCTTCTTTGAAGGTCTGATAGAACTCAGCACTAAACCCTGGGCTTTTTTTGGTTGGGAGACTATTAATGACTGCTTCTATTTCTTTGGGGGATATAGGGCTGTTTAGATTATTAACCTGATCTTGATCAACTTTGGTACCTGGTATCTGTCTAGAAACTTCTCCATTTCATCCAGGTTCTCCAGTTTTGTTGAGTATAGCCTTTTGTAGAAGGATCTGATGGTGTTTTGGATTTCTTCAGGATCTGTTGTTATGTCTCCCTTTTCATTTCTGATTTTGTTAATTAGAATGCTTTCCCTGTGCCCTCTAGTGAGTCTGGCTAAGGGTTTGTCTATCTTGTTCATTTTCTCAAAGAACCAGCTCCTTGATTGGTTGATTCTTTGAATAGTTCTTCTAGTTTCCACTTGGTTAATTTTGCCCCCCCGGGTTTGATGATTTCCTGCAGTTTACTCCTCTTGGGTGAATTTGCTTTCTTTTGTTCTAGGGCTTTAAGGTGTGTTGTCAAGCTGCTAGTGAGTGCTCTCTCTAGTTTCTTTTTGGAGGCATTCAGCACTGCTATGTGCTTTCCTCTTAGAAATGCTTTCACTGTGTCCCATAAGTTTGGGTATGTTGTGGCTTCATTTTCATTAAACTCTAAAACGTCCTTAATATCTTTCTGTATTCCTTCCTTAACCAAGGTATCATTGAGAAGAGTGTTGTTCAGTTTCAACTTGAATGTTGGCTTTCTATTATTTATGTTGTTATTGAAAATCACTCTTAGTCCATGGTGATCTGATAGGATGCATGGGACAATTTCAATATTTTTGTATCTGTTGAGGCCTGTTTTGTGACCAATTATATGGTCAGTTTTGGAGAAGTTACCATGAGGTGCTGAAAAGAAGGTATATCCTTTTGTTTTAGGATAAAATGTTCTGTAGATATCTGTTAGATCCATTTGTTTCATAACCTCTGTTAGTTTCACTGTGTCCCTGTTTAGTTTCTGTTTTCATGAGCTGTCCATTGATGAAAGTGGTGTGTTTAAGTCTCCCACTATTACTGTGTGAGGTGCAATGTATGGTTTGAGCTTTACTAAAGTTTCTTTAATGAATGTGGCTGCCCTTTTATTTGGAGCATAGATGTTCAGATTTGAGAGTCCCTCTTGGAAGATTTTACTTTTGATGAGTATGAAGTGCCCCTCCTTGTCGTTTTTGATGACTTTGGGTTGGAAGTCGATTTTATTAGATATTAGAATGGCTATTCCAGCTTGTTTCTTTATACCATTTGCTTGGACAATTGTTTTCTAACCTTTCATTCTGAGATAGTGTCTGTCTTTTTCTGTGAGATGGGTTTCCTGTAAGCAGCAGAATGTTGGGTTCTGTTTGTGTAGCCAGTCTGTTAGTCTATGTCTTTTTATTGGGGAGTTGAGTCCATTGATATTAAGAGATATTAAGGAAAAGTAATTGTTGCTTCCTATTATTTTTGTTGTTAAAGTTGGCATTCTGTTCTTGTGGCTGTCTTTTTTAGGTTTGTTGAAGGATTACTTTCTTGCTTTTTCTAGGATGTGGTTTCTGTCCTTGTATTGGCTTTTTTATGTTATTATCCTTTGAAGGGCTGGATTCATGGAAAGATAATGTGTGAATTTGGTTTTGTCATGGAATACTTTTGTTTCTCCATTTATGTTAATTCAAAGTTTGGCTGTGTATAGTAGTCTGGGTTGGCATTTTTGTTCTATTATTGTCTGTATAACATCTATCCAGGATCTTCTGGCTTTCATAGTCTCTGGTGAAAAATCTGGTGTAATTCTGATAGGCTTGCCTTAATATATTACTTGACCTTTTTCACTTACTGCTTTTAATATTCTATCTTTATTTAGTGCATTTGTTGTTCTGATTATTATGTGTCAGTAGGAATTTCTTTTCTGGTCCAGTCTATTTGGAGTCCTGTAGACTTCTTGTATGTTCATGGGCATGTCTTTCTTTAGGTTTGGGAAGTTTTCTTCTATAATTTTGTTGAAGATATTTGCTGGCCCTTTAAGTTGAAAATCTTCATTCTCATCTACTCCTATTATCAGTAGGTTTAGTTTTCTCATTGTGTTCTGGATTTCCTGGATGTTTTGAGTTAGGATCTTTTTGCATTTTTGCATCGTCTTTGATTTTTGTGCCAATGTTCTCTATGGAATCTTCTGGACCTGAGATTCTCTCTTCCATCTCTTGTATTCTGTTGCTGGTGCTTGCTTCTATGGTTCAAGATTTCTTTCATAGGGTTTCTATCTCCAGCTTTTCCTCACTTTGGGCTTTCTTTATTGTGTCTACTTCCCTTTTTAGGTCTAGTATGGTTTTGTTCATTTCCATCACCTGTTTGGATGTGTTTTCCTCTTTTTCTTTAAGGACTTGTAACTCTTTAGCAGTGTTCTCCTGTATGTCTTTAAGTGAGTTATTAAAGTTTTTCTTGATGTCCTCTACCATCATCATGAGATATGCCTTTATGTCTTTAAATCCGGGTCTAGCTTTTTGGGTGTGTTTGGTTACCCAGGACTGGCTGAGGTGGGATAGCTGGGTTCTGATGATGGTGAGTGGTCTTGGTTTCTGTTAATAAGATTCTTATGTCTGTCTTTTGCCATCTGGTAATTTCTGGAGTCAGTTGTTATAGTTGTCTCTCATTACATTTTTTCCTTTCGTGATTCTGTTAGCTTCTACCAGCAGACCTGGGAGACTATCTCTCTCCTGAGTTTCAGTGGTTAGAGCACTCTCTGCAGGCAAGCTCTCCTCTTGCAGAGAAGGTGCACAGATAACTGTTTTTTAAATTTGCTTCCTGGCAAAAGATGAAGGCCCAAAACATGGCCTGTCCCAGAAACTGTTAGCTTCTGTAGTCTACACTGTCACCTGTGGAGACTAGTCTTGGTGGGATCCAGCAAGGAAGATGGCTCCCGCGAATATTCTGGCAATGGTTTCCTGGGCTTGGTGGATGCCTCTCCTCTGGCAGGGAAGGTGCCTGGATGTCTGGAGTATGAAATGGGATCTGCTACAGAAGCTCTGTGGCTCCCACCTGTCCCAGAAGCGGTTAGCTTCTGCAGACCACACTCTCACCTGTGCAGACTAATCTTGGCGGGATCTGGGAAGGGATGACCATCTACTTTCTAAAGGATATCTTTCTTTAAAAGATTCCTCTGAAAAGAGAGGCCCATTGGAGATGCAAACTTTATATATCCCAGTACAGGGGAACGCCAGGGCCAAAAATTGGGAGTGGGTGGGTAGGGGAGTTGGGGGGAGGGTATGGGGGACTTTGGGGATAGCATTGGAAATGTAATTGAGGGAAAATACCTAATAAAAATATTAAAAAAAAAAAGATTCCTCTGACTGAATGGAATGAAAACAGAGTCACACAAAGCTCTGGATAAACACAAGCCAGTCAGTAACACCAGCAAAGCTATACAGCTGAGGATCAGACTTAGTGACTGTCATTTGAACTTACTACCCTATGGCAGGAGCTCAGTTTCTGTTCTGTTATGGTACGGCTGCCAGTTGTTCTCTCAACCCTTCTTGCTTGCCTCTACAAAGTCTACCATGTTTGGAAAAAGGAAAGCAGGGTGGATTTCAGTGTCTTAGTATCATAAGTTTCCATGATATGTCAACACACACACACACACACACACACACACACACACACGTTGTGGATAGCCCTGGGGCTAATTATATTTGATGTTAATTCTGTTCTCCTGTGAGTGGCTGCAAACAGGAATGAGTCAGCACTCAGGTGATTTCCTATAAATCTGCTTCCCACCTTAATTTGTAAAATAAAGGAGAGTTGATGATTGGGCAGATAAAAGGCAAGGTTGAGCAGAAGGTAGAGAAAGAAAGAAGGAGAAAATGGGAGAGGATGCAAAGGAGGAGGAGGAAGAAGAAAAGCTGAGCAGAAGCACATGACCTGGAGAAACCTTAAGTTCTACGGGGTCTCATAAATGTGGAAGATGGTAGTGTAGTGGTAGAATTGCCCAATGTAATCATATTAATTGTGTTGTGTTTTCATTTGCTGGGGCATATTTGGGAGGAGATTTACTGCAACACACACACACACACACACACACACACACACCATACAACAGAAGATGTCACAGTAAACATTTGGCCATGTATTGCAACTATCTATATAGTCTGCATTTCTGGGTAAGTATCCCACACGAAAGAAACATTACTTGAAAAGAGTGCAATATAGGAAAGGCAACAAAAGTTAACATGAACATGATGAGTTAAATAGTTTTATATTAAGTAGTTTTTTTTTGAGACCCATGTATTTAATTAAATATATTTAACCCTTTCAGTCTTTATAGTGTGGCTATATATAATTTACAGAAGTTGCTTGGAATACTTTTTAAGGCACTCTTTGACTTGATTCAGACATCAAAAGGACTCTGTTCAAAACACACTGATCACTAAATTCAAATATTTTAAGAATCTGAGAAGTTAAATTAGACATGGGATGGGCAGGCTTATCTTCAGCTTCACAAGGATGCCTATGCACTGGATCCTTTAATGTGGAATTATTTCACTTTGGTCTCCAGAGATTTTGGATTAGGCAACTGACCATATCTAAATGTTACAATCAATCCATAGATGAACTCCTAAAGAAAACGAATGCTCCCAGATTTCACAAAGATTGATGGTGTCTGTGAAAGGACGACATCCATTCGGTGACAGGACAAGATTTCTTATCTATCCTGGGAGCCATTGACTGCAGTCACATTGCTACACAAATAGTGATAGTTAACGATTTAATCTTTATTAATAGGAGAAAAGATTCCATTTGTTTAATATGCAGGGTATTTGTGATGCAAAATGCAATGTAATTGATGTAATTTAAAAGTTGCAGGGATAATGTCATGATTAATTCATCTGTAAACAATCTGGCACCTTTCATTTTATTGAGGCAGGCCAATTCTTTTTTACTAGCTGAAATGTGGGTAAGAACATTTATGACAACTATTATCATTTAAAAAAATATAATGCAGAATGAAAGATAAATGTCCTGTAGGGCATTTTGCATTTGCTGGAAGGTCTTCAGCACTGCAATTCAGAATGATTCATTGTGTCTGTATGAAAAGAAACACCAGGGCAGCATAAGTAGCTTTGTGTCTTTGGGCTAAATACGTTTTAGAATTTCATGAAGGCAGGTTCTCAGTATACTGCAAGGGTCAATTTCTTGAGAGCTTTTCTGCCCTTATGTAACTATTCATTCACTGAAACATGTATTCACCAGTTCAGTAAATACCATGGAGTTCCTTTGAAAGGATGGGTGTCTAATCAGCAAGTGAGGAAATGTATATAGATATGTTTCTCTGAATCAAAATAATCATGAAAAGTATTAAGGAGTATTATATGTACAATATAGTTAAATGTCATGACATATTTAAAAAGAGAGAGATACTTGAAACAATGGAGGGGTGACATTTGATCAGGGTGATAAATTTAAGACCCAAAGAGGTACTGTAGGATATTGCTAGTATTGTTTGCTCATATGTCCTCATGATTATCTTTTAATAAAAATGTGAGGATTCATTGAGCACCTGTTGTGCAATGAACTTCTGCAAAACTGTGGTGCAATGCTTGCTAACAAAGCTAAAGTTTTCATCAAATGATGTAGTGAATGTTTCAAGTGCAAGGTTTCCTTATAAAACCAGAGAATGGTGAAAGCATTACCATTGAGGGCTACATATATGAAGAGATATTGAAAGTGGAATGACATCATATACAGTAGGCATGGCAGGTGGGCTTTATTTTTTATTTTTCCATCTTTCTTCTTTCTTATTTTTAGAGACTAGGTCAAGGGATAGTTCTTAGATGAAAAAATGTGTTTAGGGTATTTACAATAACACTTTTCTGGAAAGCAAGTGTTATTTTTCCAGGTAAGTTTAGTTGGGCCTATAATCTCAACAGTCAGGAAGGAGGCTGAAGCAGAAGGATTGTTCTCATCTTTATATCAGCCTAGACTACAAGGTTAGCTCTAAGTCAACCTGGGCTACAGTGTGGGATCTTGCCTCAATAAAGACACAGGAAGATATTACTTAAATGAGTAACTAGAAACACAAAAACTGTAACCAAATTGCCTAAGATGTTTTAGTTGTGTTTGAAGAGTAAGAATAAGCACTCAAGTTGTTCTGCTTTGGTGTTCATGACATTCTATGCTGTGAGTATAGTATACTGCAGTTTTGGGAGTTAACCAAAAAGTATTTAAGGAGTGAAAGACCACAAGTACTGGGGTCTATTGGATCCATTATTGCTTAATAATAACTTTTATCCTGTAATAAAGAATTTAGGAAATAGAAACAGTTTAATTTCAAAACACTCCACTTGCATCATGCAAGATATCATATTTCATTTACTGATAATGTTAACAGCTACCCATAGGACTTATATTCCTGTTTCTCTTAGTTGTCAGTTTCTAAAGTGAACCTTCTACCTTCAAGCAAAAGACACTCATATGCAGGAGAGAATGCAAACATTTAAAATGGGGTTTAGGAAAAAGTGAATTTTTATGATATTCAAGTAGGGAATATTAAAGAAGTAATATTAACTAAATAATTAAATGTTAATCAGCTCAAAATTTGACTGAGTATAATGAGTAGGCCAACTGGTATGATTATAAGTCTAGACTCTCAGTAGTAACAATCAACAGCACAAGAATAAATTTTTTTCTCTCCCTCTACCTCTTCCTTCTTTCTCTTTACATCATCTGTCCATGTGTGTGTGTGTGTGTGTGTGTGTGTGTGTGTGTGTGCATTTGGATGTCAGTGGATGAGAATGCAAATGAGCTAGTCTCTTAAGGGTTACTGAAGGGAAAGGCTGTAAAGCAGATGGATAACAAAGCAATTGGAATTTTAGGAATACATATTTACATAGTTTTGTACAGTTCAGTAATAATCCAGATAAATTGCCAGGCCAGATGGTTGGTTTATCCAGCCATGCGGTGTTCCTTTTTGTATGCAAATGAAATGTCTACATATCACAAGAGCTTTGGGAAGAATCCAAAAAATGAAGCAACCAATTCAACCTAAGTGCTGATAAATCCGGAAGCCAGAGACAAAGTATCAGTAGTTGAAAAGATTGTCTCAGATATTTAACTTTAATAAATGGAAATGAACTCACTGGTCACCAAACTATAATGCATGTGGTTTTGTTTATTATTCTTTTACAAAATTAATTTGTAGATATGGCCAATAAGACTGGAATTTCATTAAGTTTTATGTTATTTGAGCCATTTCAAATTTAATTTCTCACAAGCTCATACACTGAGAGAAATTAAGGAAGTCTAACTCATGTCTTTCCACAGCTTCAGAGAAATGTCTAGGAACTAAAGAGAAAGAAAGAAAAAATGACCACCAGTAAGCCAAGGAATCTTAGAGATTGTGATCTGTAAATACCATGACCATCACAGAGCTAGGAGTTCAATTAGTGGCTCGGCCATCATGGGCTATATGGGTCAAGTATTGTTTTGGACACCTCAGGACTAGGAACATGGCTTACCATGCCCAGTTAGATTAGGGTCTAAGCAACATTTGAAAGAACATGAGAAAGATGTAACAATGTGGCATAGACTACAGGTAAGGGAAGAATTCCTTCAAGGAATAGATGCACTCACAGTCCCATAAGTGAGACTTGGAGAAACCTTTAATGATGAGAGGGGTGATTTAGATAGGTGGCTGCAATTGTCTAATACTCTGATTAACTCTTTCATTATAAAACTTCAAATACATCCACAAAGCAAACATATGCTCCACTCTGCCCTGTCCCATAATCTCATATCCCTGGCAACAATGATCAATTATCAATTTACAATTATCAATTATTCAATATGAAAGCATGCGACTCAAGCAAGGATCATTAGATTGGTCCCATGTGTTGTCATTTGAACCTGGATAGGAAGAAGTTAGTTAGGGCTGTGGGTGTTAATAAACAGAAATGTCATGGTAGTAATTATTTATGCTAGTCTTGCAGAGAAAGCCTATTGGAGTAAGAGACAAACATCTATTCCTTAATGAAAAAGAAAAGAAAACAACAATCAGAGACCAGTAGAGGGGCTTGATCTTTGTTTCTGATCTTGCAAGTTTGAGTATCAAGTCAGGATATTATACTTGAAATCACATGTATATAAAAAACAAATAAGATAAATCATCAACAACAACAACAAAACAAACAAACAAAAACTAATCAGCTTGCCATGAACATTCTTCCCCCACCAGATGTTTAGTCATTCAATAGCATGTGTGTGTGTGTGTGTGTGTGTGTGTGTGTGTATGTGTGTGTGTTACGTGTGTCTATTATGGGAGCAGAACATTGATAAGAGAACAGGGCCTTAGTTTGGCATAATATCGTGTGGTAGTTTGCTTCCTGTTGACGTAATGCACACCACAAACAAAATCAACTTAAAGGAGGAAATAATTTATTTCCATTATACTTTCAAGTAACATTCCATCACCAAAGGAACTCAGGGTGAGGGTTTTAGGCACAAACTAAGGAGAATGAAGGCTGCTTGCTAGCATGCATCTGGGTGGCTCAACTAGGTTCCTTTTATAGCTCAGGCTACCTTCATAGAGATGGTTTCACCCACAGTGGGCTTCTTCTCTGACAGTGAAGACAATATTTTACAGACATGTCCATAGGCAATTCTAATTCAGGCAATTCTTTAGTTGAGGTTCCCTCTTCCCAGGTGGTGTGGGATTATGTCATGTCAACAATAGAAACTTACTAGAATGAATTGTCAATGTAATCTCAGTACTTGAGAGTTACACGTAGGTAGACCTGAATTCAAAGATACCCTAAGGCATAGAGTAGGTTTGAAGCCAGAATGGTCTATATGAGACACTTTCACAAACACCTTTTCTCCCCACTGCATTAAAATAAAAAGGGTCATTGATAAACCAAGTCATAGAAAGCTGTGGGCAGAAAGGGAAACTGAGAATTCAACAATTTCAAAATATATTCTTTCTGAACGGTGGTGAGAAGTAACCAAAGAGAGACTGATGTCACCAGAATTTGCCTTTCAGCGAATGCTTTGTAAGAGAGCTTGAGAACAGTGTGTCAAAGATATAAATACAGAGAACGTTGCCGCTGTGCTCAGAAAACTATGTAATGAAAAGTAGAACAGATGTCAGGAGGTCATATCAATAAAGACATCCAGAAGTGGTATATATACAGAGGAAACTCAGAAAGAAAATTATGGAGTAGCCATGGTAGGAGAACAAAAGAGCACATGAGTCAGAAGTACTGTAATGAAGTCTGTTGAGTTCATTAGCTATCAAGGTTATGCAGAATGTACGTTATACCTATTCTAGTATTTCTGGTTCAACTGGAATTTGGTTATGTTATTTTTTTGTTATTTGGGGTTAGTAAAGAAACCATTAGGATAGTAAACAAAACAAAAGGAAGAGAAATATCTGAGATTGCACAGTTTATGTCTAAAGAGACCTTAGTAAGAATTGCATAGCTAACAAGGTATGTTACCTGTTGGTCAGCGCTTTGATGTCTCTAGAAACTGAGAGGAACATTGCAGCGCCACAGGCATGGCCTGTTGTAAAGCAAACCATCTTTTAATTGTTCATGTCCACTAGGGGGCAGCATGGCATGATTTTTCTTTTTATCAAAAATTTTGTATATTTAATTGCATCTGAAAATTCAAAATTTCGGTATGGAAATTGATATTTTTAAGATCTAATTTCCTAGAAGATATTTTCCTGTTGCTTTTCATTTTATGGATGTATTTGCATCACAGACCACCAGATAATGAATTCTGTTCAGAGCATCTTGACAACTCCACTGACTTGAGCTTTGCAGAGAGAGGATGCATTTGTGATATTGATATTTCAAAAAATATTTATTCATGGCACTCTTTCCATGATATACACAGGCAGACCAATCTCTTCCATCTTGTATCTTAGGTAGAGTTAAAATGCTAGGCAGTAATTTTCCACGCCACTGTACTAACTCAAATGTCTCACTTTTGCCATAAAGTCATTTGGTATTTGATTGATAGCTGTCTCCCACATAGATCATTCATCATGTAATGTCAGGGGCCATGTGTTCTCTTCCAATTGTATAGGTCATAATTAGAACAGGTCTTGACAAGTCGCAGGTGCTATATCAACACTTTTAAGTGAATGCATGAACACAAATTACCTTGGGTAGTTGCATAGCCAGAAATCATGCAGGCAAACTAACATGTCCTTTTATCACTGAACTTCAAGAAAATGTCAGGAAATATTTATCAAAAAGAGGAGCCCAAGACAAAATGAAAGAAAGTGCTAAGGTATAATCTTAAATATACTGAAAATGAAAGGCACTGGGATTTCAGCCAGTCAGAAGTTGTGCTAACTGGTTTCCAAAGTGGATAAGAACTCTGTGCTAAAAACACATTGTATCTTAGAGGGTGAAACAGTAGTTTCTAAACCTATCTCCTCCTCAGTACAAATGCAATTTGCATTTCAATGATGGTACACTCTAAAGAATACTTCTACTAAGTGTGTTAGATAAGCCACAAGTGCTCATACTTAAATCACATAGTAATAAAAGTGATATAGTTCTTTGCTAGATTTGCATAATTCTCTAACAGGACCAGTGATTTCCCCTTAAGAAAAGTATACTGACTGTTTATGAAAAAATAGTGTTTCTCAATTCCAGCCTCCTATGTGGATTGTGTTATTATTTTACAGGAGAACAATTTCTAGTTGCTTCCTGTTGATCCCAGGAGTCTTTGCGATTCCTTTATATTCCTATCCTAGAATGTTCAATTTTCTCAGGCCCCTAAAAATCCTTCACACTTTTGGACTCATTTTCACTTGTTAATCTTGACCTAGTTTTCTCTTGGTCTCATTTTTACTGTTCTGCTTACATTCTATCTCTCTTCCTGCTCTGACTTCTCTAAATAAATTGTGTTTTCAGATCTTCATATCTCCACTTATTCTTCTAGCCAAACAGCTTTTCGAGGAAGCCTGGGTAAAGCACCATCAGATTGTAGAAGATATTTATTTTCCTTAGGATACAGCCCCTATTATTTTCTGTATGATATGAAATAACTGATTCATGATATTTTTATTGGTAATGTTCAGTGTGTGATTGCTAACCTTGGGATGTGTGAATGCTCAGCTTTACTGACTTCTTTACTCATCATTTTCTCTATGGCCCAGAGGTTGTCCATCTCCTTTAAACCATACAATTCCTCCGGGTGACTCTGTGGCATCTGTCTGTAAAAGTAATTAAATCAGGGTTGCTGTGAATATGAAAAAGGAAAAGTCAATAATTATTTTGCAGGAGGTAAAGTGTACTAGATTTCCTCTAGAATATGAAGTCACAACTGGGGATCTGGGAGTGTCCCTGCCACAGGTTGGGAGAGGCCATATTAGAGAAAGAAGATGGCACAAAGAGTTGATTGACTAAGAGGATTGCTTAACACATGTGCACCACTTTTCTTCCCATACTGCATATTAGCTTGTTCAAAGGGAACCTCTTAGAGTGCCTGAGGAGAGGTCTAGCAAGTCAGCCATGTGGCCTACCTTGTGGGTGATTCTACAGGTATCTGCCTAGACAGAAGCTGGATGGAAGATGTGCTTCACAGTGGCAGAGGTTTTCTCAGTCAGAAATCAATACTAGATCCTGACCAAGTTGCTGAACTGCTCTGCGCATTTATCCTTTCTCCCTGTTAAATTGCATAATGAGAAAGAAGCCATTATGCAAGAACCAAGTGAAAGTGAGCTGTTTTGTAGGTCTCAGAGTATCTTCTTTCTATGGCCACTGTATTCTTCTGACTGGGTGTGAGAGGAGGCAGGTCACAGGATTTTTTTTTTTTCTCCAATAAACATTTATTGAGTGAACAAATGAGCGGATCTAATTTTCAACTAAATTTAGAAACAAATAACCCTGATTTTTTAATCAAGGCAAAAGGTCCATGGGAAAATGCAATATTGCCACATTTGCTAAGAGAAAGAGAAAGGAGGAGGAGGAAGAGGAGGAGGAGAAGGAGGAGGAGGAGAAGGAGGAGGAGGAGCAAGAAGGACGCTTCAGTTCAGTTAATACAAAGGAAGAGAGGCACTCAAAATTGCCTTTGCCATGAAACTCTTAATACACATTAATTACAGAGTGTATTTCTGTTTTTTTTCTCTTTTTTAATTAGATATTTTCTTTATTTCCATTTCAAATGTTATCCCCTTTCCTTGTTTAATGCTTAGAAACCATGTATCTCTTCCAACTGAGTTTTAAACCAAATAATTCTTTTAACTTTCAGGTCCTATTGTAGAAAATTTAGGTCTGTGTGTGACAGGGTACAGAAGTCTAGAAAACGATTGAATCAGTTATCCCAAAGGATGGATCTCATTGAGTTTTATAAAATTAAGTTCCTGTGTGTTTATATTTGTCGCTACACAGTCCTGTCACAGGGGTAAAAGTCATCTCACTACTGTGAGGGCAGATTTGCACTTGCAGTTATAAAATAAAGGGAATCAGATAAATCACCCTAAAATTTCTTTCCAGGTAAGAATCCATTTCCTTGTGGACTGTGCCTTTTTCATATAGACAACACTAGTGCAGTGTTGCTTTATTACTCTTTCTGACAAAATTTGACTGAACTTTGGAGCTGTCCTCTTTAAGCTGTGCTGGTGAAGAGAAGCATTACTTTTGAAAACATTTATTTAATATTTTAATTTTTAAAAATTTGCATGTGTGTATCTATATGTGGATATGTATAGACATATATGCATATAGGTGTCCACAGAGCTCAGAGGCTAGACATGATGTGATGCTGGGAACTGAACTCAGGCCTGTTGAACAATACCAAATTCATTTAACTGCTGAGACATCTCTCCATGCCCCAAGACGAATCAGGTTTCTTTTTTTATTCTTTTTTTAATTAGGTATTTATTTCATTTACATTTCCAATGCTATCCCAAAAGTCCCACACACGCTCTCCCACCCACTCCCCCACCTACGCACTCCCACTTCTTGGCCCTGGTGTTCCCCTGTACTGGGGCATATAAAGTCTGCACGAAAAATGGACCTCTCTTTCCACTGATGGCAGACTAAGCCATCTTCTGATACATATGCAGCTAGAGACACGAGCTCCAGGGGGTACTGGTTAGTTCATATTGTTGTTCCACCTATAGGGTTGCAGATCCCTTTAGCTCCTTGGTTACTTTCTCTAGCTCCTCCATTGGGGGCCCTGTGATCCATCCAATAGCTGACTGTGAGCATCCACTTCTGTGTTTGCTAGGCCCCGGCATAGCCTCACGAGAGACAGCTATATCAGGGTCCTTTCAGCAAAATCTTGCTAGGATATGCAATGGTGTCAGCGTTTGGAAGCTGATCATGGGATGGATCCCCGGATATGGCAGTCTCTAGATGGTCCATCCTTTCATCTCAGCTCCAAACTTTGTCTCTGTAACTCCTTCCATGGGCGTTTTGTTCCCAATTCTAAGAAGGGGCAAAGTGTCCACACTTTGGTCTTCATTCTTCTTGAGTTTCAAGTGTTTTGCAAATTGTAACTTATACCTTGGGTGTTCTAAGTTTCTGGGCTAATATCCACTTATCAAGTTTCTTTTTAAAAATTTAAAATTTTCTTCCGGGCAGTGGTGGCACATGCCTTTAATCCCAGCATTTGGGAGGCAAAGGCAGGCAGATCTCTGAGTTCGAGACCAGCCTGGTCTACTGGTCTACAGAGTGAGTTCCAGGACAGCCAGAGCTATACAGAAAAACTCTTTCTCGAAAAAAAAACAACCCCCCCCCAAAAAAAAACCAAAAAAAAAAATTAAAATGTTCTTCTCTTGTTATGATTATACTATGATTGCATCATTTTCTTCTCCTCTCCTCCCTCCAAACTTATTACACCACTCTTTTCTTAACTCATGGCCTCCTTTTCCCATTAACTGTTGGGAATGCATATATATATATATATATATATATATATATATACACACATAGGTAATTCTAAATATAATATGTTTGGTCTGTATAATGTTGCTTATATGTATTTTTTAATGACAGAGCCATTTGGTATTAGATAACCAATTGGTGTACTCTTTTCTGGGTCAGACTATTTCTCTTACATTCTGTATGTCTTAGTTGCCTATAATTCTTTATGTACAGTTAAGGTATTGTGGCCTTTTCTTTATCCACCCTCTCACGTCTCTTGATGTCCTTGCTCAGTTCACATTTGGACAGTCACATTGGTGATATTTTATGGGTGTATCTTCTAACATTACCAGGATACACAATCTCACAGCAAACTCTTCCTCAATGATCCCCAAGCCTTGGGTGGTATAGTTATGTTATAGATATCTACTGGGACTAGACTTCACAGTTTCACAGTTAAAATAGTAATAAAATCAAATAATGTTAATTTACAGCTATAAAACACAAACAAAATGATCTCCTAACAAGCCTACCCCAAGGCACCGACCAGTAAGTTGCTCAAATTGTTGATGCTATTTCTTGACTCCATCTCTCCATGGTACCCACCTAGGCTGTTTTCTGAATGTGTCATTTCTCTGTTGAAATCATTACCATTGTACCAATTTTACAACATAAATCTGTTGTAATTTTGCTTACCTGCAAGTGCCTTCTTATGTTGTTCAACCTACATCCCCATAATTTCAAAATCTTCCTTTCTGGATTTATCTTGAAATTGTCATCATATATTACTATAATGTTTGGTGTTAATTGTCAGTGTGGCAAAATTTTAGGACTACTTCTACCTGGGGAATGAGACTTAGAGCATGCCTTTTAAAGGAAATTATCTTGATTTTTGTTTATTGAGCTGAGGGAGGCACCATTGACTGGGATTTTAGACTATGAAAATGGAAAAAAGGAAAGAGCAGACATATGCATGCACTGCTTCTTTTGACATTGAATGTTATATGACCAGCTGCTTTAGGTTCTTGCTACCTAGATTTTCCCAACAAATTAACCTTTTCTCCCATAAGTTGCTTTTTCACTGAGGTATTTCAGATAGAAATAGTTAATGAACCTAACATATTGACTTTTTTTTTAAGAGTCTCCTAACCTAGTAGCAATATGCCTAGGTAAGATTCCTCCTGTGATGCAATGACCTCTTGGCTCATATTTTATCACAACAAATATGGTCTAAGTACTCATGTTTCCCCACACTGTCTCATAACCTGAAGGTCCTGAACCATGATGTAGCAGTCTATTGTGTTTTCACCAGAGTAAACCCTGCCTTTGCTTTGACTGCAAACACTAGCAGAAAGGCATGTTCCTTTAGGCCACAATGTCTCCTTGGATATTCTTATGGATATCCTGGTTCCTCAGACTACAGATTGAAGTTGTACAGTCAGATTGTTCTCACTCAACTGAAACCTCCTATTGCCAGGTTTTGTTTTATTTGGTCTTCTTCTTTCTTGACACTTTTGCTTTAATTTACCTGTGTGAACTCTAATTTAACTTGTTCACTGTCCATTGTTTGTAAATAGATTTTTGGACAGTTTTCAAATTTAGTCAATTATTTGGGTCATTTTATAATTACAAGGTGATGTTTGACAATTATATCTTTAATTACCTTGCCACCAAGTTTATGTTTTTTAAAAATTTTTAGATATATCTTAATGTAACATTTTCATATTCAAAACAGCAAAACATAAACATTTTATCATGTCTACAAGCATGGTTCCTTGTAACTTTAAATTTAAATAAGAACAAATAAGCAGAAAGATACACAAATCCCATGTGTGTAGAACTTTTCTCTGCAACCAATCGAGGGATAGAGCATAATTCAGTTTTATTCCTCACCTGGGAAAGCTAATATAACTTTCTCTGAATTCACTTCTGTTGCGTTCAGTAGAATAAATAATAAGAAAGTGACTCTATTTGTAAAGGAGAATGGTCTAGAAAACCTTGAAGAGAAAATCCAAGTAAAATGCTAGTTACAAGCTGACTGACTTATTTGTCATGGAATCAATAAAGCTCTACGTGAGGATTGAGGGCAGAAAACTATACAAAAATCGTATAAGACTACAATGGAAATGCACCTGGAAGTGCTAAGAAATGAATTTGAAACCTATTTCACTTCTTGAATGGAGTCTGTGTTCTGAATGATAAGAGAAGTCATTGTGAGTTTTCTATCTGAATGATCTTAAGCCATAAGAACATCATATGAAATTACTTGGTGGAGATCAGTCTTGTTCACACTGTATTCTGAAACAGGTATGGACTTGGAGATAGTAGTGTAATTGATAATTATAAAGTTTCAGCATAATAAGTAATTTAATTTTCAAATGTTAAGACAGGAACCTGGCACCTCAGAAGTGTGTTGTTCTATTAACCAGCATCCCTTCTTACACTGAAGTGCAATTGAGGATAGGTGATTATTTTCTTTCAAATTAAATAACTTTGTGACCCTGGTTTCTAAAACAAGCTGTTCCCTGACAAAGTCACTTTGTGAGTGGCCACTTTAGAAACAGGCATGGTGATTGTGTCTTGAATCTTGTAGACAGTTGATTTCCTTTCCAATTTATTTAGAGCAACAGTTTTGTATTCATTCTCTGTTCTGAAGTTTGGATTTTTTATGTGAAGAGCCAGGAAGCATGTAATGAGTAAAGACACTGGAAAATTGTGACAAGTCAGACTGGACAGAGGTCACCCCTTCATATTATAACTTCCCAAACTAACTTTTATCAGATGCAAATAAGAATGCCTGTCTCCAACTACATTGAATTTTTTTTTTTGTTGTTGTTTAAGAAATAGGAACTCTGACAGCATTTTCTTTCTCTATCTGCTTGGGAGAATGATGACTTTTTCTTTCTAAAACACAGCATAAATGTAATACATATTTTATCAAAGTTGTAACACAACCATAACAACCAAAGTTAATATTTGCAGAGGGAAAACCACAAATACATTATTAAAACACACTGCTTTATACTCTGCAATTTCTATTGACTATATGAGGAAAGATAATTTAGACAATGAACATAAGATACTTTGAAGCCAGCCATGACTAGGCAGGAGTGATGCTAATTATAACTTAGCTCAGTTCCCTCATTAATATAGTTAATAATACTGAGAAATAGGAGAAGAAGACAGGAAGAAGAGAAGGGGGAAATGATGTGGGGCAAAGGTACTAGGAAAGGAAGAAGAGCCCATTATGCTACTTGCAGGTTGTAAAAGAAGGCTCAATGTAAAACACCCACTCCTTATGATTTTAAAAGCTTTGTTAGTTAGCAATGTTTAGATGTATCTTACCTTATGCAGAAGCAATAGATATAATGTGACCTTAGTGGAGTCTTTTTCAGTAGGATAGTTGATCCTGTGGAACCTTCTGTTCTGAAACAGTGAACGTCTCCACTCTCTAACACTGATGACACCTGTTATTTTTCTTTGTTAAGATCATTTATGAGGACTAAGGCTCACACAACTCACCTTCGTGGTGGTTTGACCAGGAAATGTCCCTCAAAGTACTCACATAAACAACTGGTGATGCTGTTCAGAGAAGTTAGTTGGTAGAGCCTTGCTAGTGATAATAGTTTATGAGAGGAGAGATTTGATAATTTATAGCCTGATACTACTTCCAGTTGCTCTCTGTTTCCTGCCTGTTGTTGGACATCTGATCTCTGAGTTTCTTGTTCAAAATGCCTGCTGCCATAATTCCCTGCTGTTATGGGATTTTCCACAGGAATCACGATGCCAAATATATTCTTTGTTCTCTATGTTGCCTTGGTCATGACAACTTCCTATTGTTTTCTGGTATTTCTTTGTTCTCTTTATATTACTAATTGAACAATTTCTCTAAACTAAAAATTAGAGATATGGTGTCCATGACCTTGCAAATAACAGTCTATTAGTTGACATTGCCAAAAACCTATCCTAATAGTGCTCTAGAAAAATCATGTATAAAACTCTTATCTTCTCCATCATTATCAAAGGTTTCTATTTGTGTGTTCCATGGCAATGTTATTAAAGACCCAATTTTGCAAATGGCCTTTGGAAGACAACATCAGTGATATAGATAATTTCTTATACGTATCCTTTCTAGAGTCAAAAAATAAATCACTGTATTGGAAGGGAATATGAAATATCTTAGATTTTATCATTTAATACTAAGAAGTGAGTTGTTTAGATCACAGAAGACATAAGACTCTGTAGTCACTACAGAGATGTTCACTTCACACACACATCTGCTCCCTGTCTCCTTAGTGTCTTTTGTGTTGTTAAGGAAACAAACAAACAAACAAACAAGCAATGCTTCTTGGATTATATAAAAATTAGAGAGTATGGTTTACAGTTGAGGAATGGTAATCTTAGAAAAAATTTTAAAATCAACTAAATATGCAAAAAATTACCAAATCTGACTTGAAAGGATGTATTATAGTTACCTTACAAAGTAGTAGGAGATATTAACATTAATAAGATATAGTAACAGATAAAGTAGTTATCTCTTCTCTTAAATCATGCAAGATCATGGAAAACTTAATTTCCAATACATTTTATGGTCTGTCATCTTTCCATCATATCTTAACAGTGTAAACATGAACAGGTTCCTTAATTATTTATGAAATCTTTTCTTGTAATTCAATAGGTAGATAATACTTCAAACATATGGTTGTTGTGAGGTTTCAGTTAGGTAGTATCAGAAAGGTGTGTGTGTATGTTTGTGTGTGTGTTTCTGTGTGTGTGTGTGTGAATTTCTATCCTGTATAAAACCTGATATACTGCATTTGTTCTTTAAGTTTGCATATTGTTTGTTTGTGTGTTTGTGTTTCTATCTTGTATAAAGCCTGATATACATGTATTCATTAAATTAGCATATTTTGTGTCTATATATGTGTGTATGTGATAGTGTGTGTGTGTGTGTGTGTGTGTGTGTGTGTGTGTGTGTGTGTATTTTGGACAACAGGCAACATTGTATATCTTCCTCAATCTTCTTCCACAATCTTTTCTTTTGGTACAGGGTCTCTAAGTGAACCTGTATTTCAGTGATTCAGTTGGACTGACTAGTCAGCAAATCCTGGTGATCTTTCTCTCCCTGCCATTCCAATGTTGAGGTTCTTTGCAAGTGATTCCAACACTTACACATTTATTTTTCTGTTCCTTAGATAGTTGACTCTCCTTTGTTTCTTTTTAAATCTTCACCTTTCATTTGAACTGACATTGCTTCTTTTCAACATTTTAACAAACCAAAGTTCTGTCTCTCTTATTCAATATTCATATTCATAGTTGTATGATCCTAATGTTGATCTTTCACTCTTGTCTTAATAATCCTCTTTTAAAAAAACTTTCTATATTAATTTTCACATTCCAGTATTTCTTTTCACACTTATGAATTGACAGTTCACTATCCTTATATAAATTGTCATAACTACTTGCTTCTTGGGTCCATGACTTAGAGTCCTGGTTTCATAATTTTATCCTAAGGTGGTGTCAATCTTTGATGGTTAGCTATATTATTTGTTTGCAGCAGAACAATAGGACTTTGCTTTTGATAATCAATTCTTTTTTATCTATGTGATGTTATTGATGATTTGAAATCATTAATATTGAAAGATTTCAATAAAGTGTTTATTAATCCCTGTTATTTTGTTATTGTACTGTGGGTTTCTTCTTCTTGTTCCATTTCTTTGAAAAACTATTCTGAGATGATTTAATTCTTGTATCCTCTTGGATGATACTTAATCTTTTTTTTTTCAGAATAAAGTTTTCCTTTAGTGCCTTCTGTAGAGCTGTGTCGGCAGACAAAAATTGTGTAACTTTGTTTTTGTTATGAAACACTTTTTTGTTTTTAATCTCCAATGATAGTGATTGATAGTTTTACTGAGAGTAGTAGGATATGGTCTCTTAGAAATTATAGAACATATGTCCAGGTACTTCTGGCTTTCAGAGTCTCCATTAAAAATGAATTGAATGTACTGTTCATGAAGACTAGCTTTCATGGTATCTGAGGACATCATGCAAGTTTCCAATATGCAGTAATCAACAGCCCCAGACAGCTGTGAACCTCACCAGTGATCAGCATATTATAATAACTCTGTGGGTGCAGAAATACTTAATACTTTGTCAGTTATCAAAGGCTATCTTACGAGGTTTAATATGCACTCGGTAAAAGGGATGCCATACTTATCCTAGAAATCTAGCTAACTGATCAGTGTTTATGAAATTATGGTTATTAGAGGAGAATCTACAAGCACTAATTTACTAAACCAATTCAATTTCCTAAAATATTTCATAAGTATTTGTACTTACATAAACAGATAAATGTTGTCTTCATCCCACATCAAGGAAACATCTGTTTGAAACAGATGGAGGCCACTGTCTAATGCCACAAACATTTTTATGCAGAGTTGTGGGACCCAGTCTGAACAGATACGTTACAAAACACTCCCATACATAAGGCTCAGGATACATTGACTAAGAAGGGAGAGAAAGATGCTAAGAGCCAGAGGATTATGAAGATTTCTGTGAGATTGGGTCTCCAAGTAATACCAGAAAGAGTCTGAGTTGAACAAGGAGCCAAACTGCAATGGGAAAAATCCCATGAGCCTTCAATCCAATATATATATATATATATATATATATATATATATATATATATATCCTATATATATAAATATATTGGATACACACACACACACACACACACACACACTCACACACACATATATCTTTGATGACAAAAGAGGCCATGAATTCTGAAGGAGACTAGGAAGAGTCGTTATGGAGGTTTGGAGTGAGGGAAGGGAAGGGAGAAATGAAACAACTAAAATACAATCACAATACACATACTGACATACAATAAACAAACAAAAAACAAAAATAAATTCAGGTGGGCCCGTCTTTTTATGTGACTTGGCCTTTTTTCCTTTGCAGCCTTTGATGTCCTTTCTTCATTTTGTACTTTCAGTGTTTTGGTTATTACGTGTTATGGAGTCTCTTTTACCTTAATAGGCATCTTTCTATAGAATGGAGAATTTTTTTATGATTTTGTAAAGAATATTGTGCCTGCCTTTTGTATGAGTCTCTTCTTCTGTATATTCATTACTTATGTTTGATCTTTTATTAGCGATTCATTTTTCCTTAGACATTTATGCTTGTCCATTTTTCTAATTAACATTTCTCTTGACTGAACTATCCATATCTTGAATTTTATCTCTGAGACCTGAAATTCCATCTTCTATGGCTTTTAATCTGTTGTTGAAGTTTAAATCTGATGATTTTGTTTGACATCCTGAAATAAAAATTTCCAATTTTATTGCAGTTTCAGGTTTTCTCTAGTTGAAACTATTTCCCATTAAATTCAAAATTTGTGTCTTGAATTGTTTGTTATTATTGTATTCTGCTGTTTGTGTTTTTAAGGTCTTTATTACTGTACTTATTTATTTCATGTTAAATTCCATGAACATATTCATGATTGCAAGTTTAAAGTCTTTGTCTTGGGCTTCAGAGAAACTTTTTTTTTTTTCCTCAGAGCCAACACATTAGGGTTTGTAGCTTCTGGAGAAGGCATAGGGTGGAAGTTATTCATGTTTTGTTTTGTTTTGTTTTGTTTTGTTTTGTTTTGTTTTGTTTTGTTTTATTTTGTTTTGTGTGTATATATACACATTTCTATCAATTTTTTTTTTGTCATACACTATATGTTGATGAGTTTGCCTTTCCTCTGCTCCTCCCAGTTCTTCTCCAATTCTTTTCCTCTCTGCTTCCACTCCCTTTCTGTTAATCATTAGAAAAGAACAGGCTTCTAAGAGAAACAACCAAACATGAAAATATAAAATATAATGAGATAAAACAAAGCTATCACCTTGAGGCTGAACCAAGCAACCAACAGAAGGAAATGTGCCATAAAAGCAGGTACAAGAATCAAAGACCCACTTAATCACACACTCCAGGTTCTTATAAATACACCACGTAAGCTGAAAGCTGTAATATATATATGCATAAGGCCCAATGCTGATCTGTGTAGGCCCTGTGTGTGAGTGCCACTTGGTCTATGTGAGTTCATATGAGACTTTCTCAATTGATTCAGTCAGCCTATTTCTCCTTATGTCCTAAAACCACTCTGGCTCTGTGATGGTTTGTATGTGCTTGGGCCAGGGAGTGGCACTGTTAGGAAGTGTGGCCTTGTTGAAGAAATTGTGTCATTGTGGGCATTGGCTTAAGACCCTCATCCTATCTACCTGGAAGACTGTCTTCCACTAGCAGCCTTCAGAAGAGTATGTAAAACTGCCATCTCTGACTGCCCTATGTCTGCCAGATTCTACCATGCTCCCACCTTGATGATTATGGACTAAACCACTAATCGTCCATGGCAGCCCAAATTAAATGTTGTCCTTTATAAGACGTGACTTGGTCATGCTGTCTGTTCCCAGCAGTAAATCCCTAACAAAGACAGGCTCTTATAATCTTTCTCCTTCTTTTTATTTTTTCTTTTATTTTTTATTAGAAATTTTCTTTTTTTACATTTCAAATGTTATCCCCTTTCCTGGATTTCCTTCTGAAAAACCCATATCCCATACTATCTCCCCCTGCTCACCAACCCACCCACTCCTGATTTCAGGTTCTAATATTCCCCTACACTGGGGCATCAAGCCTTCACAGGAACAAGGGCCTTTCCTGACATTGATGTCCGAAAAGACCATTCTCTGCCACATATGTGGCTGGAGCCATGGATCCCTCCATGTGTACTCTTAGGGTGGTTTAGTCCCTGGGAGCTCTGGGAATACTGATTAGTTCATATTGTTGTTTCTCCTATGGGGCTGCAAACTCCTTCAGCTCCTTGGATACATTATCTAACTCCTCCATTGGGGACCCTGTGGTCAATCCAATGTTTGGCTGAGAGCATCCACCTCTGTATTTGTCAGGCACTGGAGAAGACTCTCAGGAGACAGCTATATCAGGTTCTTGTCAGCAAGCACTTGTTGGAATCCCCATTAATATCTGGGTTTGGTAACTACATATGATCCCCAAGTAGGGCAGTTTCTGGATGGCCTTTCCTTCAGTCTCTCCTCCACACTTTGCTACTGTATCTCCTCACATGGGTATTTTGTTCCCCCTTTTAAGAAGGACCGAAGTATCCACACTTTACTCTTCCATCTTCTTGAACTTCATATGGTCTATGAATTATATCTTGGCTAATCTGAGGTCTGGGCTAATACCCACTTATCAGTGAGTGCATACCATATTTGTTCTTTTGTGATTGGATTACCTCACTTAGAATGATATTTTCTAGTTCAATCCATTTCCCTAAGAATTTCATGAACTCATTTTTTTTAAATAGCTGAGTTGTACTCCATTGTGTAAATGTAAATTTTCTGTATCCATTCCTCTGTTGAGGGACATCTGGGTTCTTTCCAGCTTCTGGCTATTATAGAAAGGCTGCTATGGACATTGTGGAGCATGTGTCCTTATTCCATGTTGGAGATTCTTCTGGGTATATGCCCAGGAGTGGTATAGCTGGGTCCTCAGGAAAAACTATGTCCAATTTTCTGAAGAACTGCCAAACTGATTTCCAGAGTGGTTGTACCAGTTTGCAATCCCACCCACAAAGGAGGAGTATTCTACTTTCTATGCATCCTTGACTGCTAGCATCTACTGTCACCTGAGTTTTTTATGTTAGCCATTCTGACTGATGTGAGGTGGAATCTTAGGGTTGTTTTGATTTGTGTTTCCCTGATGACCAAGGACATTTTTTTAGGTGTTTCTAAGACATTCAGTATTCCTCTGTTGAGAATTCATTGTTTAGCTCTGTTATCCCCATTTTTAATAGGGTTATTTGGTTGTCTGGAGTCTAACTTCTTGAGTTCTTTGTATATATTGGAAATTAAGCCTCTATTGGATGTAGATCCAATAGATCTTGGTAAAGATCTTTTCCCAATCTATTGATTGCTGTTTTGTCCTATTGAGTGTGTCCTTTGCCTTACAGAAACTTTCCAGTTTTATTAGGTCCCATTTGTCAATTCTTGATCTTACACCATAAGCTAGTGGTGTTCTGGTTAGGAAATTTCCCCCTGTGCCATGTGCTCCTTCATCTGAAATAACAAAAACCCTGATAGCAAAAACTATTCTCAACAATAAAAAACTGGGGGAATCATCATCCCTGATCTCAAGTGGTACTACAGAGCAATCATGATAAAACCTGCATGGTATCTGTACAGTGACAGACAGGAAGATCAATGGAATAGAATTGAAGACCCAGAAATGGACCCACACACCTATGGTCATTTGATCATTGATAAAGGAACTAAAACCATACAGTGGAAAAAAGACAGCATTATCAACAAATGATACTGGTTCAACTAGTGGTTATCATGTAGAAGAATGCAAATTGATCCATTCTTATCTCCTTGTACAAAGCTCAAGTCCATGTGGATCAAGGACCTCCACATAAAACCAGATACACTGAAACTTTCTGCTTCTTCTGTTGGGATCCCTGAGCTCTAAGGGGAGAAATTTCATTGAGACATTTCATTGAGACATGTATATTCCAAAGACTGTCTATGCCTCTCTATCTCTCTGTCTCTCCCCATCTCTACCTCTCTCTCCTTCTTTCTCTCTCCCTACCTCCCTCCCTGTCGCACGAGCGCACCCGTGTGTGTGTGTGTGTGTGTGTGTGTGTGTGTGTGTGTGTGTGTGTATGCGCATGCACACACACAATCTGTAGCTATGGATCTTTTTCACTGAGTATAAATGATTGATTATGTCCTAAACCAATATAATTCAGATATTCAAATATTAGAGCAAAAATGTTACATAGCAACCTAAAATTATTACATTCAAATGAATTTAAGTCTTTAAGGAGACAAGCTTCTGTTCATTCTTCCTTTGTATTATTGGTCTGAGTAATGACACGGACTTTCCAAAAGGAAAAACCATTTTTTTTTAACATTGTGCTTTTTTATTGGAAATTTCATTTTAAAACCGTCAGACACTATATGAGAGAAATCTCAAAGGCTATATGCAATGCACACTTCCATTACTATTAAGATTCTTAGCAAAATACAAAAACAAATAACACTGTTAATTCTTTTTTATTGTTTTTTACCACAGCATTATTTAACAACATTCAGAGTGCCTGCTCTATTGAAGGTTCTATAAAATAATAAATAACATCCTTGGTTACAAGAAGTGGTTATTCAATGATATATGTTAAATATTCTGATATACAGGTTTAGTACTTAACTGTGAACACAGAAAACGTAAGCCAGGCAACCACTTTGCTTTCTGAAGTCCACAGTGCACAGGATGAGTTAAGCCTGAGACAAATGATTATGCAAACTGCTATTTAATGACAATTATAATAAGCACAGCATGCTTTGTGAGGGAACATATGGACCCCATGCTGGTCTATGGGTTCTGGAATAGTCCCTGAGAAATGGACATTTAACCTGAACTGGAGCTGAAGGTGTAAAACCTACCACCTACTCTGGTGGCCAGATCACCTGATATTCAATCAAGGCTGATTTTATGTTATTGATCATGGCTATTTGTAAAGGAAGCTTCAGAAATTAGCTACATTGAATCATCTGAAAATGCAGAATGGCATATAAATGAAGACCAGATGGTGAAACTATCTAGTGAGGGAAGCTGGAATAATGAGAATTTGTGCTGATGCCAAAGAACTAGTAGTTATGGGATAAGCAGAATCAGAGGAGCATCCTATCTCTCTGCATTTACTTGGCCTCACCAATATTTTTGGTACACTAACTGAATTCTAGCAAGTGTCCTAATTTAAGAATCTATAGTCAAGTGTTGGTTTCCTTGACTCTGAGAAAAGTTATTGTTTTCATAAATATATATGTGTGTGTGTGTATGTATATGTATATACATGTTTTGCATATATATGCATATGAAAACATACTGAGACTTTGACATACATGATTATTGTTCTGGATGACAAATTACATAGTGGAATTTTAAAATTACTTTAATAATCAAATTTTATGTTCAGTGTATTGTATGCATTGTTATACTTTACAGCTCAATAATTAGTTCATGTGAATTTTCTGTCAGCATTCAAGTAGAGATAACTATTGAGCACTGCCAACAAATGTAAAAAATGGAGGCACACAGCACAAAGATCTTTGTCACAAAATTGTATAAAAAAGTGACTTTTTTGTCATGCTCTTTACCATAAGACTGTATATTTAACAGAAAAATGTTTGCAAGAGAAACAGTACATGTTTGGCTGTCATTTTCAAGAACTCAAAGGAAAGGTACCATTTCCAAAGACCAACAAGTTCCAGGAGCTATCTCTTAGCTCTCTCATAGGCTTTGGAATTTGGTACAAATTATCCATGCCGAAATATTTGATCTAGAAATGAACAAATACCAATTGATTGCACTATTTTAGTGTACATTGTAGTATTGAAAAACATTTAAAAGAAGATTTTGGCATCATGAAAAATAAAGTTTGAATGGTGTCCCTATCACCTTTAAACTGCTTGTCTTTATCAAATTTCCTGAGGTTTCACTTTCTTTGTTTTAAATGACAACATCACTAAAGCACAAAATTCTTGTTATGTATTATGTGTGTATGTGTGTTCGTGTGTGTGTGTATGCACATTTGTGTTTTTAAGGCATCTTCAAAATGGGCCTTGGGTATAGAGAGAAACTTGCATTATAGTGACACGTGTTACAGGTACCACAGTTAAAATGCACCTGGCATAGACATTAATTACGACACATTTTATTCTGGAATTTGTAGGAAGTGAATGGCCACTTTTAGGTTGTTTTTCAGTGTCCATGGTGCTTAGACTAGTACAAGCTCAGTTTTCCAGGTGAGAAGACTGATATTTGTTACTTGTATTATGTCTTTGGGAGCAAGTCACTTTTTCATTAGGCTTGTGAATTCATATGGTCCAGTGACAGCTTGATCAAACTGAGAATTAGCCTGGCTCATATTTTTAACTTGAATTATCTCATTTGCCTCATTCTTTGTTTGATTGTTACTTCATTGCTCATAGATGTTCACACATAGAGGAAGAATTAACAATGTCTCTAAGAATTTAATTTTTTGGTGGATGGTTCCACAACAACCTAGTTACCTATGAATAATAGTTAGCAGTTGACACAATGAGTTAAGTTTTAGGAGAACTGACTTTGTTGAGTTTTTCTCAACATTTTCAAGCAAAATATATAAGATTAATATGCTACTCATCATTTCCAAGGAAGAATTGCTCTGAAATAGTACAAAAACCTTTTTAATATTTCCCTTCTACTTGCTTGTGTGCGTATACGTGTGTGAGGATTTGTTTGTGGCTGTGTGTGTCCATGTGTGTGTATGTCTGGGTGTGTCCATGTGTGTGCGTGTGTGTGTGTGTCCGTGTGAGTATACACATCACATGTGGGTAAGCATGGAAACTGGAAGAGAGTACCCAGCCATGGGTGTGTACTTACCCTTTGCCATGTGGTGTCTAACCTGGTAGGCTGCTATTTTCTGCAGTGGTATAGCCACTAGCAAGTGTTCCACATTTCAGTCAACAATTTCTCACACATGTTCACACATGCTACTCTAACTAAACTCAGGGGGTAAAATACACAAAATAATTGTTCAAAAGAGGAGGTGAATTCTGGCAGAAGAAATTTTTCTGTGGGACAAAGAGAGTGGGATGAGGGGAGAAATTAGTGGGTGAAGATGTCTAAAATCCATTATACACATGTATGAAAGTGTTAAAACATTAAAAATGGGAAAATGAGATGTGAAAGTATGAGGGGAGATAGTTGGAAAAAAAAGATAGGCAGCAGTTGGGGACACATAAGAGAAGGGTGTGGGGAGGTGAAATGACAAAGTACACTGTATACATGTAGGAACTTGTTTTAAAAGTAAATAGAATTTTTAGTGCATGATGAGGACAGCTGTTCCATCAGCATGTCCTTGGGGTCTATTTTACTTCTGGCACATGCTCCAGTCCATCATGTCTAATGGAGACCATCTATCCTCTCAGTCTTCTTTTTCTTACCTCTGTTTCCTCTTTCTTCTCATGGTGGTGCTTACCTGCAACCCTAGTATCATAACTAAAACTATGCCTCGTTCTATTCTCCCCCAATAATTGGATATAATCACCTTTAATTAACCAATAATTTTTAATTGGTGAGCAAATTTTACATAACATCACTTGGTATACATGAAGATCTGCTAATTGGAGGCAAACAAGTCTTAGTGGCCAATATTTAACATTGAATACAGCACCAGACCAACTCTCAAATGGTAGCCTTAATGTTATGAACTTTAAGACTGAAAGTCACATTAGATTTTGAGTTACAAAGAAGGTCCCTTCCTGAGGATAGCTTTGGTCTATTCTGATGTTAGAAACCATGTGGAAATTCATGTGTTTCCCCCAGCTGATTTGGGGAAGGAAACTTCTTTTGCAGTGGTATTTATTACAACTGAGAGTAAAATACACTCAAGGATTCTTTGAAAAACCTCTCCTCTTCTCCTGCCCCCCCCCAAAGAAACAGTCCAGAGAAAAAGCTATAGAAGCACATCCTTAAAAAGAATTGTGATAAAAATGCTCTTCACAGTTGATGCATTCTGCAAGAAGGGGGGCATGGATGGAAAGTTTTGGGACACAGACTCAGTTTTCTTTAAGAGGATGAGATTTTGACCATGTTTCAGTTAATAAATGGGCAACACAAGTTGGTCTTACTGAATTTTGCTTTTTTAGGGGTAAGGGGGAATAGGCACAAGGTTGGTAGGGAGGATCTGAGAGGAATGGGAGGCAAATGAGATGATGTGCAATATGTGAATTTCCCAGATAATTGATGAAAATATTATGTTGGAAAACATTTTTTAAAAGGGCTCTTAAATGCTCTATGCCCCAGTATAGGGGAATGCCAGGATCAGGAATGGGAGTTGGTGGGTTGGGGTGCACGGGGAGGTGGAGGGGATAGGGAATTTTTGGAGGGGAAACTAGGAAAGGTGATAACACTTGAAATGTAAAGAAAATATCTTTAAAAAAAGGACTCTTAAATAAATTTGAATATGATGGTCCTTTGCTTCTGTTCATAACAAAAATAATTGATTTTTACAATGTGTGTAAATTCCGAATTTTTTTAAAAGCTTTCGAATAAATGGTACCTTAAGAAAAGCTATCAGTGCAGCATTCTTATTTATAGTGGAAAATTATTTTAGTGAATTAAAAAAACACTGAGATTACATAATTATTAATGAATGTATTTGTAGAGTTAGGTCCTATAGAAAAGTCCTAGAAAAGTAGTTAAAAAGTCCGTCTTCATTTGCTCATAGTAACAGATTTCAGGGCTGGGTCACCCAAAACACTCTGCTACATCTGGGAAAGCATATTCAATTCCCATTTGCATAATATTTGAAGTAATCTTTTGTACACAATAAAATGGAAAATTCTGCATGAAAGTTTTTATTATTCAAAACTGCCTTCCTTGCAGAATATGTCATCTGGATGTTTACATAAAGACTCGAAATTTCTCTTTTATTTCTTCATCTTGGGTTCAGCATGAGCTGATGGAGAAACAACCAGGTCAGCAGTTTTGGCACCATAGAGCTGCATAAGAGCACTCAGATTGCACTTAACCCCTCCATGATGATGCTGATGGTTGTAAGGAAGATGCTTTTCACTTAAAAACTGGATGCAATTAACCAGCTATGGATTTCATCATATCAGCAAATCTTACATTTGAGTGATCTAAGTGACTTGCTGACACAAACTTAGCTAGGAAACAAGAAGTAATCTTCCTGTATCAAAAGGTACATACTGATTGCATTCAACTTGGAGAAACTAACACAGATTGTATACTCTCTTGATAAATTAGTTGGAACTGTGTAACAAATACCTTGAATGTATATCAATCAGAGGAGGAGACAGGAGATTTTTATTCAACCTACTAGGATAGATTTGATTCCTTGCAAATATGATTTTATACTAATATTTTTGTTATGTATGTAGTGTGCCTGTGTTTTACTTTTTCAATTTATAGAGGAAAATATACTTCATTTGAAGTGAAAAGGCCTTTTTGTGACTGTATGCATCACATTGTTTCCCCGTTGCCTATTTAAGGGGTGACATATCTGAAGTGGATCTCATTTTGCGGTTCTGTGAGCATACATGTAAACATACATCAGTTGGTCTTTAAGACAGTTGCTTAATTTTCTACATTCCAAATTCCTCAAGAAAACCACAGAGATAAGAGAAACTACCCTGTGACATTTTTTTAATTAAAAGTTGAATGCTTAAAGGCACAGAGTGATAATTATTACTGAGCATGCCCGAGTGCTCACTGCACCTGCAAGTGCTTCACCTCTGTCACGCTCCATAACCCTCACAATAGAATGCTAGGCGGAGCCCTCATTATCTGGTTAGAAAGGGACATACTCACAAATCTTCATTTTATTTCTCTCAGCCTTATAAATGAATTCCTAATGTTTTATTGAATTTCCAAAGTGTCCTTTTACTCTATTTTCCAATTCTGTAAAATGCATTATGAAACCTGAGTAAGATATGCTATAAAACATATTCACAATAACTTCCTATTCCCATTCAGTATGGGCTATCAATAATCCCTGAATCAGCTTGCTTATTCAAAACTAATTATAATGTCTGATTTATATAATTTCTGATTTATAGATTGAACTTACTCATTCACACAGTGTTTTATCCTATGTAACATGTATTGTCAAATGAGGGACAGGAAGCAGTTGTGGCCTCTGCTATCAGGTAGCTTTGATTCTGATGTATGGACATAAAAGATTCTTAAATAAACAGAAACATAGAGTTGCAAGAAGTGTCTAAAAGTGCTTGGAAAACCTAAATATGAGTGCTAAAAAACACAATATAATAACACATACTTAGGTTGTCACTCTTCAGCTTTATTTTCTGTGTCAGACACCTATGGCTCACCTATTATTCCAAAGCAGCTGCTAAGACGGAGTCCTCTAAGATAAATTCTAGCCAAATGCCACTGAAGGTCTAATAGAAAGTGGCTCTTTGGATGGGACATTAATCACAACATATGTCAAGGAGCTGAGTGATATTGAATTTAGTTTTGATTAGTTAAATGAACCAATGGAGTTACTCAGGTGTTAGATTCCTTTCGTTCTTTTGATCTGTGGTCCTGACCTACTGTCTCAAGCCAATGCTCTTCTTGACTGCAAGAGTTTCTCAAATCTCCAGGTTTTACTATTAAAACTCAGGGTTCAATGTGAGTGATTTAATACCAAAAATTGAAGGCAGAGGCCTTTACCACCTTACACTAGAAATGGGAGCAGTGATGTGTCCCTGCTTAGTGTATTTTATGCACCACAACCTTTAGTAATAAAGCAATCCTAATCATTAGAAATTTTATCATCACATCCTTTCAGAGAGTGAAATGAGACTGAATACTTTACTTTTTGCCATTCAAGTATATCATAGGGCCAACCTATTCTGAAATCAGAACTCTTTCTACGGATTCACATTGCCTTCCCCTTTAAAAGACTGTGTCATTCTATGTATTAGAAAAGCAGACTTGAACTGAAAGATGTGATTGGTCCTGCATGCTTGGCTTACCATGCATCCTTAGAAATAATATATAAAATTATTCCACCTGTTGTGGATTGCTGTTTGTATTTTGATGCTAATTCTGCTCCCTCAAGAGGGGGTGCCCAGACAAAGTGTTGATCACATACTCAGGTGATTTCAGGTAGACTCTTAATTGGTCAAATAAAGGCTAGAGCCTGTGATTGGGCAATAGAAGAAAAAGGCAAGGCTGGAAGTTTCAGAGAAGGACTGATAGACAAAGAACAGGAGGACGAGATGGAGTATGGAAGGAGAAGAAGATGGAGGAAGAAGAGGTAGAAGAGGGAACAGATCCACATGGCCTGGAGGAGCCACAAGTAGCTAGGGATTTCATTGCTGGGCAATAAAATAGTGTAGTGGTATATTTGCTCAATCTTGGCATGCAGCTTGTATATATACTGAGTTGTGTATTCTTTGCACAGGCATATTGGGGTTGGAGATTTACCAATATAAATCTGGCTGGTATAGATATAAGTCTCTAGTGTTTTCCTTCCATGGGGCTATAGGGACCTGAGTGTGACTGGAGTGGTGGTTGGAGTTCTTTCTGTAGACCAGTCATGGAGGTGGATGGCCTGAGCAAGCAGCTAGCTCTAGGCATTTGCAAGAAAAACTGATCTGGTCAGCTTAGCAAGCCCTGGGGGCTGGGTGAGACCACAGATGCCAGTGCATAGCCAGAACAAGCATCTTTGTTTTTTTTTAATTACATGCTATAGTCACCAGTTTGAAATTTCAGAATCATGAGTGACGGCTAATTGATAGCAAACACATTTTGTTTTCCTACAAACTGAACAAAACAAATATACTCAAGTACCTTATTTTTAATTTGCTTTCTAAATAGCTACTTATATATACTCTTACTGTCTTGGCAGAGAGTCTCATTAAAGAAGACTGCTCCTTTCTTACAAGCTCTTGTGATGTGGGGAATTGCAGGCTGGTCTCTAGTTCAGCTGAGGTCTGAACCCCAATTGTCATAATTCACCTACATGACACGGTAGGCGTTACCTCATGCACCTGGAACTCTGCCTAAGGTTCCCAAAGCCCCCACAAGAGAAGCATGGTCAGTAGTCAAGTAAGCAATGGCCTAAGCTTCTCACCTTCAGGCTAAACTCCTCCCCAGTTACCTAGCAACAGTGAAGCCCATAAAAAGGGGTGCTCAGCACACACCTCGCTCTCTTATTCCTTTGTCCTCTCACCTCTCTCTTCTTGATTCTCTCTCCTCTTCCCTTTCTCTTTGTTTTCCTCTCTTCTCTCTTCTCTCTCTCTCTCTCTCTCTCTCTCTCTCTCTCTCTCTCTCTCTCTCTCCCTCTCTCTTTCTCTCTCTCTCTTCCTCCTTTCTACCTTCTCTCTTTCCAATGACTTTCTATAATAAAGCTCTAAAACCATAGAGTCTCTGCTTTGTTCCTACAAGTTCTGCTGCACACTCTGGTCAGTGTTAGGAACTTCTTCCTTCTTCCCTCTCTCCCACAACCCTGGTGTCTTTAGCAAAGTAGCTCAAGGGGGAGGGGGCCCAGGCAGGGCTGCCCTTTGACCACTCCCTGAAGAGTGAGATAGAGGAATGCTCACCCAGGGATGAGTGGATAGGGTAGACAGCAGCCCTCCCATACCTCACTGACCAGAGAATAGGGAAACTCTGGCGGGATGTGGGCATCTTTTTCCTTCCATTCTGCCCCAGGGCCCCAGCCCCACCCTTTTTTTACTTTGTTCCCAACATTGTGACAGAATTTTAAGTAAATCTGTTTTTACATTTTATTGGGACAAACACTAAGCTCAGTGTAAGCTGTGGAGTTCTGCTCCAGCTCCTTCTATCTTGTTACTGAAAAGTTTTCTTATGAAGTCAAAGGGCAGGACTATCCACTGATATGTCAAGTTCCATTTTGTATCTTTAATGATCATTAAACCCATCCTTTTGGTAGACAAAATTGTATATAGTCCATACTTTACATCTTTTTGTATCTTTTATTAATGAATTTAATTATTTGAAAACATATGCCTATTAGATACCAAATACTAATAAATAAAAAGCCAAATCCTAAGAGTGGTTTAACTGCTTCTTTTGGAGTCCTTAGCCTTGTAGTCTGAAAGACACCCAAACTTTATGTCTATTGATTATAGCATCCTTTAAAACTTTTTGGTAAGACGCTATTGCAGCAAACATCATGTCCTTAAATCATATAACAGGTATAAACCAAATTTGATTAACCTAGTGATTTCATCCCTACTGACTAGCTTTCATATTGCTTATAGGTGCCATGTATACTTTCATAAGAGGAAAAGAATCATCAGTGTCATCCAGGTATAAACATGATCTACAATAAAAAGGGACCTACCTAGCAACACCCACTGGTAATATAGTGGTCTAAATGTGGGAATAACCAACCCCTTTCAGATGCAGCTCAACCTGGCACCATTAAAAGATCAACATTATAGATAACCTGATAGATCATAGACCTCGGAGAGAATCCATTACTACTATTCTTCTAATGGAACATTGAACTAAATCAGGTGGTGACGGCCTATCATTATACCATTAAGTGAAGACACCTCTTCATTTCATCAAAGAAATTTCTATAGTAGATGACAATCAACATAGAGACCCACAAGTTGCTTAAGTGCAAAAAACTGTAGACTATAGAACGTCCATCCTAAAATATAAAATATATACCACACCCACTCCTCCCAGACTCTGGGATCACTGGTGAAGAGTGAACTAATAGTGTCATAAGTAGTTGGTAACTATAAAGAAACAGTGTGTCCTAGACACAGAGAGGACACTGCACATCTGTACTCACTCCTGTGACAGTGTATACAAAACATATGCAAACTTTAGGCAGACCAATGCCAGCATAGAGTGATTGGAAACATTTAGCTGCTGGAAGAGGAGGAGTTAGTTTTCTCTAAAACTATAGGCTCTACTATGTTGACTAATATACAGTGAAAAGTCACACACACAAGGATATTTGAAGAGTGTAAAATGACCTTGTTGGAGAAAGAAAAACATGATGTTGTGTGGGAAGTAAGGGAGATATATTTGGGAGGTTTGGGGGAGGGGAATGAATATGATTAGAGCATGTTGTGTGAATGGGTATCCTGTAATAATTGAGGAACTACTAAAATACAAAAAAAAAAGGCTGTATCTAATACATTATAGCTATTCTCCCTCTCCTCTCTTATATTCCATCCACACCTGTGTGCCTTATTTTTCATTTTTCCCTAAAAATGTCTTTCTCCTATTTCTGACATTTTGTATCCAACAGAGTTTAACCAGAGTCTCTGGTCTCTGTTGTGGTCCCAAGATTACCTATTAGAGCCTGGTGGGCTAACCAGTGGGTGATCAACTGGATATTAAGTAAAGCACCTGTAGGAGTTTTCCCTAGGACCTAAAGCTTCCCCAGTCCTCTGTTTTCTTTCTTTCATGGTTTACAGTAATATGTATGGATTCCCTCTTAGGATGCAGGTTCCAATCTAATCATCTATAGTTACTCCCATACCTATTATACCAATGAGCAGATCTTGCCTGATGTTGGCATACAACTTCCTCGACAAATAGTCCATGTTATTTACAGTTAGTTACAGTGAGTGATGCTTACTCTCCCATCATCCAGACTTGTTCATTTTGCAGAGTGAAAGATAATCAGAAGAGAGGAATCTTCCAGCTCAATCCTAATTTGAGTGCATTCAAGGTGAATTGTATCTTTATTACCAGCATCTTCCCAAATAGCACATGTGGAAAAGTAAATTATGAGCAAAAGCTTTTATTGCTTTGGAGGCCTGAGGGCCTCATGACCAACATGATTCAGAGTTAGAAGATACTCTCAGCACTGGGGTTGTTGTTTAATGTTTATAGGACCATCATTACCTAGCTCTGTGGGATATCTACATTCAACCTCATTTCACTGTGTTTTAGTGGGATAACCATTTAGTTTGTGTTTATGCTACATTTCCGCGACCACTTAGTTTTGATGAACCCTGACCTTCCCAACTCATGCATTCACAATACCACATCACCACAATTCTGTTTTACCCTTTCCACTTCTGTTATCTCCCTTCAACAATATTTTATTTCCCTCTCATGGCCAACTGTTCTCCTTTCTTTAAATCAGTTCCACACCTACTGTTTCCTGCCTTGTTTCTTGTCTTCTAGATGTACTCCATATTAAATACAGAAAACTGAAGCATCAAGGCTGGGATATATGTGAGAGAGAATAAGCACTGATTTTCTTTTTGTACTTTGGTTTATTTTTCCTTTTAGTTTCCAGTTTCACCTACTCATTCTCAAACTTTACAATTTCATTTTTCTCTACAACTAGCACAATCAATCGTGTATTTGTGCTACATTTTCATTATTCTTTAATCCATAGAGATTGTAGTGGTTTGGATGAAAAGAAAAGTTTCACAGAGTTAAGTATTTAAAAACTTGGGTGCTGTTCTCTGATGCTGTTTATGCAATGTGATGGCTTGAAAAAAAATGTCCTCCATTGGCTTATATGTTTGAATGCTTACCCTCCAGTTAATGATACTGCTTGGGAAGGATTGGGGTTCATAGCATTATTGGGTTAGATATGGCCTTTTGGAAGGAGGTGTGTAAATCGAAGTCAAGGTTTCAAAATCCCTTGTCAAGCCCAGTGCCTTTCTCTGCCTACTGCAGGTGGATTAGGATGTAAGATCTCAGCGTCTGCTCCTACATCAAGCCACTCTGCATCTTGCCATAATAGTCACACACTAGCCCTCTAAACTGTAAGACAGTCCCTAATTAAATGCTTTTTTTAAGGGTTACCTTGACTGTGGTGTCTGGCCTGTTTACATCAACAGACCAATAATTAAGACAGGGAAGTTATTGAATTTTTAGGAGGCAAAGACTTGTTTAAAAAAAAAACACAACTGGAGATAAATGTTCAGAGTTTATATCCTCCTTGTATAGTTTAGGTTTCAGAGTAATTGCAGCTTCATAGAATGAGTTAGGTAGTGTTCCTTCTGTTTCTATTTTAAGGAATCATTTGAGGAAAATTGGTATCAGGTCTTTATTGAAGGTCTGGTAGAATTCTGTACTAAATCCATCTGGTCCTGGGCATTTTCTTTGTTGTTGTTTGGGAGGTTTTAAATGACTTCTTATATTCCTTGTTCAATATGGGCCTGTTTAGATAGTTTACCTGCTCTTGATTTAACTTTGCTATGTGGCATCTGTCTAGAAAAATCATCCATTTCATCTAGATTTTCCAGTTTTGTTGAATATAGGCTTTTATAGTTGGATCTAATGACTTTTCAATTTCCTCCGTTTCTATTGTTATGTCTCCCTTTTCATTTCTGATTTTGTTAATTTGGATACTGCCTCTCAGCTCTTTAGTTAGTTTGTTGATTTTTCTCAATGAAACAGCTTTTGTTTTTTGCTAATTCGTTTTATTGTTTTCTTTGTTTTTATTTGGTTGATTTCAGCCCTGAGATTGAATATTTCCTGCCTTCTACATCTTTTGGGTGAGTTTGCTTCTTTTTGTTGTAGAACTCTCAGGTGTGCTGTTAAGTTTTTAGTGTCAGATCTCTCCAGTTTCTTTACCAGGGCACTCAGTGCTATGAAATTTCCTCTTAGCATTGCTTTCATTGTGTCCCATAGGTTTGGGTATGATGTGTCAATATTTTCATTAAATTCTGGGAAGTCTTTAATTTCTTTCTTTAATTCTTCCCTGACCAAGTTATCATTGAGTAAAGAGTTGTTCAATTTCCACGTGAATGTGGCCTTTCTATAGTTTTTGCTGTTATTGAAGACCAGCCTTAGGCTATGTGATCTGATAGGATAAATGGTATTATCTTCAACTTCTTGTATTGGTGGATTGGTTGTTTGTGACCAATTGTATGGTTGATTTTGGAGAAGGTACCATGAGGTTCTGAGAAGAAAGTGTATTCTTTTGTTTTAGGGTGAAATGTTCTGTAGATATCTGTTAAATCCACTTGGTTCATAACCTCTCTTAATTTCACTGTGTCTCTGTTTAGTTTCTGTTTCAGAGACCTGTACTTTGGTGACAGTGGTGTATTGAAATCTCATATTATTATTGTGTGGGGTTAATGTGTGTTTAAAGTTTTAATAAAGTTTCTTTTATGAATTTGGTTTCTCTTGTCTTTGGGGAATAAGTGTTCAGAATTGTGACTTTTCTTGGTGGATTTTCCCCTTGATGAATATGAAGTGTCCTTCATCACACTTAATAACTTTGGGTTGAAAGTTTATTTTATTGGGTATTAGAATGTCAAATCCAGCTTGTTTCCTGGGAACATTTGTTTGAAAGAACTTTTTCCATTCTTTTACTCTGAGATAGTGTGTGTCTTTGTTGTTGAGGTGTGTTTCTTGTATGAAGCAAAACACTGGATCTTGTTTGCATATCCAGTCTGTTAGCTTACGTCTTATTATAGGTAAGTTGAGTCCATTAATATTGGAGATATTAAAGAGAGATGACTGTTGGTTCCTGATATATTTGTTTTTGTAGGTGACTTTATGTGCTTGTGGCTCTCTGCTTTTGGCTTTGTTGAAAGATGCTTAATATCTTGTCATTTTTGGAGCAGGTACTTTTCTTGTGTTGGAGTTTTCCTTCAAGGATCCTCTGTACGGTTGGGTTGGTAGATAGATAATGATTGAATTTGGCTTTGTCCTGGAATTTTTTTGTTTTCTCCATCTATGTTGATTGAGAGTTTTGTTGTGTATAGTAACCTGGGCTGAGATTTGTGCTCTCTTTGAGTCTGCATGATCTCTGAAAAGGCTCTTCTGGCAGTCATAGTCTCTGTTGAGTAGTCTGGTATAATTCTGATAGGTCTACTTTTGTATTTTATTTGGCCTTTTTCCCTTGCAGCTTTTAATATTCTTTCTTTGTTCTGTGCATTTAGTGTTTTGATAATTATGTGAAGAAGATTTTCTTTTCTGGCACTATTTATTTGGTGTTCTATAGGCTTCTTGTACCTTTATGGCCATGTCTTTCTTTAGGTTGGCAATGTTTCTTCTATGATTTTGTTGAAGACATTTTCAGGTCCTTTGAGCCAGGAATCTTCCTTCTCCTCCATTCCAATTGTTCTTAGATTTGGACTTTTCATTGTGTTCTGAATTTCCTGGATGCTTTGTATTAGGAGGTTTTATGTTTTGAATTTCATTTGAAATTTGTGTCAATATCTTCTACCCTGTCTCCTACACCTGAGATTCTCTCTTCTATCTCTTGTATGCTGAAGGTAATACTACAATCTGTGATTCCTGACCTCTTTCCTAGGTTTTCCATTTCCAGGTTTGCCTCCAATTGTGTTTTCTTTATTGTTTCTACTTCCACTTTTAGGTCTTGGACTGATTTATTCAATTCCTTCACCTGTTTGCCTGTGTTTTCCTGTGTTTCTTTCAGTGAGTTATTGATATCCTCCTTAAAGGACTCTATTATCTTCATGAGATATCATTTTATGACAGATTACTGATTTTCAGGTGTGTTGGTGTATTTAGGGCTTGTTGTGGTAAGAGAACTGGGTTCTGATGATGCCCATGTATTTTGGCTTCTGTTGCTTATGGTCTTGTGCTTGCCTTTTGCAATCTGGATATCCCTTGTGTTTGTTGATCTGGGAGACTGTATGGAGGCTGCCTCTTTTATCCCTGGGTTGCTTTAGGTCTTTGGTAGACCTGCAGGCCTGGATGTATCAGATGACCTGTGGGGCCTTCCAAGTAGGCACTCTTCACAGGGCCAGAGAAGCTGCTGATCTGTTGCTCTGGCTGCAGTAGATCTCCTGAAAGACCTTCAGACTGCTGGGTCTTCAGTGGAGCAGTCAAGCTGTTGTCCAAGTGCTCTGAGTGCAGTGGGTCCTCTAGGATAGATCTAGATATGGTGTCTTCAATGGAGAAACCAACTAGGAGTCTCAAGTCTCATTTTTTTCCCTTGAAAACATTTATTGTCATTTGCATCCTTGTTGATACCTATTCTGATAAACAGAGGCAGAGTATTGAAATACTTCTAATGTGAAATTCCACGATGGCTGATGCTGTTAAACATTTGATACAAAAGCACATTCTAGAAATTTGTATTTCTTCTTTTGAACACTCTCCATTCAGTTCTAAATCCTGTTTAAACAAACAAACAAAAAAAACATTAACTCAACTGTTTGCTTTTTAGAGTTTAAAATTTTGAGTTCTTTATATACTCTAGTTTCTAATACTTTATAAAATGCTTAGTTGCAAATATTTTCTACCATTCAATTAGCTAGTTCTGCATGAAATAGTTTATGTTTCTGTACAGAAAATTTAAGTTTCATGAAATACAATGTATAAACTGTTATTTTTGTTCTTGTGCTACCAGAAGTCATATTCAGAAGATCCCAGCCAATGCATATATGTAAATATGCACATTTTACAGTTTTCTAATATTTTTTGTGAATTGAATATTCTTTTTTGTAACTGGGTATTTTCTTCATTTATATTTCCTACGCTATTCCAAAAGTCCCCCATGCCCTCTCTCCACCAATTCCCTACCCACCCACTCCCACTTCTAGGCCCTGGTGTTCCCCTGTACTGAGGCATAAAAAGTTTGCAAGACCAATGGGCCTCTCTTTCCACTGATGCCCGACTAGGCCATCTTCTGATACATATGCAGCTAGAGACATGAGCTCCGGGGATGGGTGTGGGGGGTACTGGTTAGTTCATATTGTTGTTCCACCTAGAGTGTTGCAGATCCCTTTAGCTCCTTGGGTACTTTCTTTAGCTCCTCTATTGGGGACTCTGTGATCCATCCAATAGCTGACTGTGAGCATCTACTTTCGTGTTTGCTAGGCCCCGACATAGCCTCATAAGAGACAGCTATATCAGGGTCCTTTCAGCAAAATCTTGTTAGTGTATGCAATGGTGTCAGCATTTAGAGTGTGATTATGGGATGGATCCCCGGGTATGACAGTCTCTAGATGGTCCATCCTTTCGTCTCAGCTCCAAACTTTGTCTTTGTAACTCCTTCTATGGGTGTTTTGTTCCCAATTCTAAGAAGGGGCACAGTGTCCACACTTTGGTCTTTATTCTTCTTGAGTTTCATGTGTTTAGCAAATTGTATCTTATACCTTGGGGATTCTAAGTTTCTGGGCTAATATCCACTTATCAGTGAGTACATATCATGTGAGTTCTTTTGTGATTGGGTTACCTCACTCAGGATGATGCCGTCCAGGTCCATCCATTTGCCTAGGAATTTCATAAATTCATTGTTTTTTAATAGCTGAGTAGTACTCCATTGTGTAAATGTACCACATTTTCTGTATCCATTCATCTGTTGGGGGGCATCTGGGTTCTTTCCAGCTTCTGGCTATTATAAATAAGGCTGCTATAAACATAGTGGAGCATGTGTCCTTCTTACTGGTTGGAACATCTTCTGAATATATGCCCAGGAGAGGTATTGTGGGATCCTCCGGTAGTACTATGCCCAATTTTTTGAGGAACCGCCAGACTGTTATTTCTAGAGTGGTTGTACAAGCTTGCAATCGCACCAACAATGGAGGAGTGTTCCTCTTTCTCCACATCCTCACCAGCATCTGCTGTCACCTGAATTTTTGACCTTAGACATTCTGACTGGTGTGAGGTGGAATCTCAGGGTTGTTTTGATTTGCATTTCCCTGATAATTAAGGATGCTGAACATTTTTTCAGGTGCTTCTCAGCCATTCGGTATTCCTCAGGTGAGAATTCTTTGTTTAGCTCTGAGCCCCATTTTTTATTGGGGTTACTTGATTTTCTGGAGTCCACCTTCTTGAGTTCTTTATATATATTGGATATAGCTGAATATTCTAATGAAGTATTTTTGTGCAGGTTGAGCTATAGGGATATATTTTTCATTTGTCTACATAGTAAAATCTTTGTTTCTAAGTATTGTTTGTTAAATATGTTGTCTTTTTCTTCAGTATATATTAGTGGGGAGTTGTGAAAAATAACAAAATGGTAGTTTCACAGACTAATATCCATTATATCCTAATATAATCTATGTATTTGTTTACATGTCAGTGCCATAATGTTTTTTTATTATGGTTCTGTGTAAGATTTAGTTCAAAATCTGATATGGTGCTAACTTCTGCAGTACTATTCTTACTCAGATTGGTTTATTAAATCCTGTTCTTTTGTTCTTTATAAAATAAAATTTAAGCTTCTATATATGTGTCAAATTTCTATAAAATTTTGTTGTATTTAAAATGCATATTGCTTTTGAAAATGTCAGTTTTTTTCTACTTAATCCTTTCAATCCATGGTTATCGAATATCTTTTCATTTTCTAGTGTTTCCCCATTTTCTCCTTCAAAACCTTAATGTTGCCAAGCTATACGCCATAATTATTGTAGCTATTATGGATAAGGTTGTTTCACAGATTTTTAAAATATGCTTGTCATACAATTATAAGACAGCTACTGACTTGTATGTATTGATTGTGTATTGTGCCTCTTACTTGGAGTTGTTACTTCTGAGGTTTTGGTGGAATGTTTATTGTCTTTTTGTCTATTGTACACATTATTTTTCTCTTGTTCTATTGCCCTAGCTAAGACTTCAATCACTATTTTCAATAAGGCTGGAGAGAATAGATACACCATCGTCATGTTATTGATTTTAATGAGTACATTTTGAGGTTTTCTACACTTACTATGATGTTGGCTATAGACTTATTTATATATTATATATGTTATATTGATGCTTTCTCTTTTTATCCCTAAGATGTCCATGCTTGAAACATAAAGTGATATTGAGTTTTATCAAAGTCCTTTCTACATCCATCCAGAAGCTGATATCATCATATATTTCTTAGTATTTATATATGTGATGAATTATATTTTTTTAACTTGCATATTAGTCATTTCAGAATAACTGGAATTTAGCCAACATGTTCATTGTAAATGATTTTTTCAAATTTGAGCTCTGAATTAGTTTATTCTTTGCATCTTTCTTAAGAAGGAGGCATTTATCAATTTTTCTTTAGAAAACTCTCAAACTTCAGTGTCCAGAACTATATCCTATCTATACTCAAAATAGACAAAAGAAAAGAACATGAAATATTCAGTGTCTTAATGATGTCAGTCATGACCCAACACTGAATCTGTGTCTAGGATTAAGTTTTTCTGTAATGGCGACACTTCCGTGATTACAAATTTATTAGGAAGAAGAAAGTAGTTAGTGAAGGTATGCATTAACTGTCAACTTTAAATGTAACTGTAAATAAGTTGAGGCAGAAAAAGAGAGCAGTTGAGTAGATTTACAGATGTTTTGAAACATTAATTATACTAATGGTGACAGCTTCACTTATTATTTCTAATTATGTTTTAGTATTTAGGTGGTAAAATAAGAATATAGTTTGGAAAAAATTGATAAAGTTTGAAAACTACATCCTTCTAAAATACTGTTTTAAATTTTACAAAACACGACAGCATCTATTAAGAGTAATTATTGACTTTTATGTTTGAATATTATCTCTGGGATATTTATATGTGATAGAATGAAACTATAAAGTGTAAATTGTTCAGAAAGCAAATTTTTGTCATACTTATATTTGAGGCATTCTTTTCCAAACTTGTTTTCATTGTAACAGAGAATATAAGTATTTAATCATTTAAGGTAAGAAATGACTGTTAAAAATGTGACACCACGTGCTACCTGATATGTCCATAACAAAACTCTTGCATATGAGACTCTGAGGTCATAGCAGAAAAGGTGTCATACATTTTCTGAGTATGAATAATTTAATTTTGGTGTAAAATAACATTTCCTTGAAATGTCAGAGAAGCTATACCCATGAAGCCAAATTAACATGGCTACCTAATCCAGACCTGAACAAGCACAATAAAGAGGTAATACTAAATATTGAGGAGGGAAATTTCATGGCGCCCCAGCCCTAGACAATGAACTATAGACAATTAGTGAATGCTTGGGTCCAGAGAAATAGTCCTTCACAGGGAAGAGGGCCCCAATTGATTATCCAATAGTACATAGTCAACCCTGAAATCATATGCATAACAGCAATATTAATCAACAGAGCAGGTACATGCATGTGTAACAACAGTTAGAAATTAAGAGGATAGGTATTTAATAAAGTGGATCTACATGGGAAGAGTTGGAGATAAAAAAGAAAATAGGAAAGATGGTATAATTGTAATTTTATTTCAAAAAAATTTAAAAGATAAATAGCTGAAAAATATTTCAAAATTTTGTTTCCCAACAAACTACATTGTTTGGTACATTTTGTTTATTTTGGAAAACTTTATGTGCTATCAATTAGTAAAATATGTGACAGAGAGATTTTTACTGGTATTATCAGAGTTTCTAGATTTTTATATACAGTGAACAATTTTAACTCATTGTAATTTTCTGTCATTTTAGAGCAGATATGTTTTTCATTGTGTAGTGGTACTGTTAATAGATTATTGCCATCAGGTTTTAAGGGTGACCAGTAACATTGGCAATAACCTGCAATGTTTGGAAAATTCTATGAAACCTCCTTGAACACACTCTAAAAGATATGTCATTCCTGGGACTGTCAGTTTTATTTGGGAATGTATCCTATATACACATTTTCCCATTATATGGTAATTCATTTTAAACTTCTATGTATGCAAGTATTATGGGAAGATTCTACAGCTGTAGGTTTCAATGAGACTTTTCAAAAGTCTCTTTAGCGTTCGTTATCCCTCATGTATCTGCTCCTTTACCCTATCCTCACATCCTTCTTGACATTAAATCATTCTATTCTAGTATCTGCTTTGTAGCACTATATTCTCTGTCCCTTTACTTGCAAATTTATCTCCTTCCTCCTGGCCTCCTAATAAATAACTAGCCTGATTGCTTATTCATATTGAAATACACATATGCAAAGCTTAAAATTCAGCAGCTACATACCAACCGGTAAAAAGGACACATGCTCCACTATGTTCATAGCAGCCCTATTTATAATAGCCAGAAGCTGGAAAGAACCCAGATGTCCCTCAACAGAGGAATGGATACAGAAATTATGGTACATTTACACAATGGAGTACTACTCAGCTATTAAAAAGAATGAATTTATGAAATTCCTAGCCAAATGGATGGACCTGGAGGGCATCATCTTGAGTGAAGTAACACAATCACAAAAGAACTCACACAATATGTATTCACTGATAAGTGGATATTAGCCCAAAACTTAGGATACCCAAGATATAAGATACAATTTGCTAAACGCATGAATCTCAAGAAGAATGAAGACCAAAGTGTGGACACTGTGCACCTTCTTAGAATTGGGAACAAAACACCCAGGGAAGGAGTTACAGAGACAAAGTTCGGAGCTGTGATGAAAGGATGGACCATTTAGAGACTGCCGTATCCAGGGATCCATCCCATAATCAGCTTCTAAACGCTGACACCATTGCATACACTAGCAAGATTTTGCTGAAAGGACCCAAATATAGCTGTCTCTTGTGAGACGATGCCGGGGCCTAGCAAACACAGGAGTGGATGTTCACAGTCAGCTATTGGATGTATCACAGGGCTCCCAATGGAGAAGCTAGAGAAAGTACCCAAGGAGCTAAAGGGATCTGCAACCCTATTGTTGGAACAACATGATGTACTAACCAGAACCCCGGAGCTCTTGTCTCTAGCTGCATATGTATCAAAAGATGGCCTAGTTGGCCATCAATGGAAAGAGAGGCCCATTGGACTTGCAAACTTTATATGCCCCAATATAGGGGAATGCCAGGGCCAAAAGAATGGGAATGGGTGGGTAGGGAAGTGGGGGGTGCTATGGGGGACTTTTGGGATAGCATTGGAAATGTAATTGAGGAAAATATGTAATAAAAATATTAAAAATAAAAAAAAAAGAAAATATGCTACATTTGTCTTTCTAGATCTGAGTTATTTAGGATGATTGTTTCTAGCTCCATTTACCTGCAAATTTTATAACTTCATTTTAAACATCCAAATACTATTCTATTGTATAAATGTTCTACATTTTATTATCCATTCATCAGTTGAGAAACATCTAGGCCGTTCTCAACTTGTGTCTATTCTGAATAGATGACTAGAACAGCATGAATGTGAATAAGCGAGTATTTCTACAGTAAGATGAAGGAATTCTTGGGACTGAAAATAGAGCTGCCAAATCATCCAGTCCTTTTCATCCTTTTAAGGAACATCCACATTGATAACCATAGTTTCTATATCAAGTTTCTGTACTACCAGCAATAAATAAATGCTTAATTTTTGAACATTCTAGCTCTTATTAGTTGTCATTTGTTTTATTGATATTTAGCACTTTGACCAGGGTAGGATGAAATCTTAAAGTAGGTTTAATCTGAATTTACCTAATGGCTAAGAAGAAATTGAGCTGGTATTCAGGCAGCAGTTTCTTCCCTACTGACTAGTATTCATGTTGGAAGGCACTGTTCTTGTCTTCAGAAGAGAATAATAATCATCAATATCACCTAACTGCAAACACTGCAATCTAGTCATGAGATGCCTGCAGGACATACCTGTCAGCAGTTGTACAAATGTAATAGGAGTAACCAAAACTTCTAATGTTGGACTTAATCCTGCTTCCTGATATAGAATCCGTACCTGTACTTATAAGACACACAGAATCTGGGACTAAATAAGACATGGACCTTAAAGGAAAACCTACTAACAACCATCATTCTTCTCAATGACCATAGCAATAAAACACACCTAATAATATGTTGCTATACCTATAAGTCAGTGAAATGTTCAACCATCATTAGAAAAGTTTCCTGCAGGGGATGGTAATTCACACAGAGACCCACAACTAGATAATGTGTAGAGAGTGAGAGACTTTAGAGCACTCGGTTCTAGATAGAATGCCATTATTACATCCCTTCCTTTAAAACTCAAGGATTTATGAGCACAAGGATATAGAAAGATTTTAAAAGGCAGAGGTGGTGATTGACCCAATGACAGAGTCTCCCAGACACAACACGGCTGAGGAATATATGAAATCACAGATACCTTGGCAGCATTTGGAAGATCTATACCAGTCCAAGAGAGACAAATGCCATCATGAAGATGGGAAAAGAAGCACAAAGTACCATGCTGAACCAGGACACTATTTGTATTAGACAGCATCAGGGAGGGTGCAAACAAGTTTTGGTTTGGTTTGGTTTGGTTTGGTTTGGTTTGGCTTGGTTTGGTTTGGTTTCCATGGAGTGACACCAGCTTTATAAATCCCATTTCAGGGTAAGCCTCATGTGCTCCATTTTTTATATGTGTTTGTATTTTTTTAAATGAAAGAACAGAAAGAGCAAAAGTTAGAGGGACCTAGGAGGGACTACAGGAGGGAAAATGAAATGATCAATGCATATTATGTGAAAATATATATAAAATGAAAAAGACTATATATTTTAACTTAAATAGAAAAAACTTCTCTAAAAATAAAGTATGAAGCTGTGTGTGGTGGTGCATGCCTTTAATCCCAGCACTTGGGAGGCAGAGGCAGGCAGATTTCTGAGTTTGAGGCCAGCCTGGTCTACAAAGTGACTTCCAGGACAGCCAGGGCTATACAGAGAAATCCTGTCTCAAAAAACCAAAAAAAAAAAAAAAAAAAAAAAAAAACCAGTATGAATATTATTTCCATTGCCATGATTAACCATGATTAAGGTAACACTTCCATGACATTTTTCTTTTTTTATAACTTACACTATAATTGAAATGAAACGTTAAATTAAAATCAATTTAAAAATCACTATAATATTATATTTATTTTTTCCAGTTCAAAGACTAAAATGGGTTTCAATTTCAACATTTGAAAGGAACAACTAAAGGGCAGTACTACCATAGAACTGAGAAACAATGCAATAGAGAAAATATATTTCAAGTTATGTATATTATAAGCCTTTTCTTATACATTAAATAATATTTTGTGTAATTATTTAACTAAAGCAATGTGAAAATTTTTAAATTAACCGTGGCTGAATATATAGGTCTTATGGAATATTGCAAACCTAGAATCTTTGAAGCCTTTTTTTTACATACCTAATGTCATAGGAGCTATGGTGCATGCCTGTCATCTTAGACCTTAGTATCTGGAAGCAGAAGGATAAAAACACTGAAGGCTTCCAGCAGCTCTATAGCAAAATTTAGGTCGGCTGTGGATACATAAAAAAAAAAAAAAAAAACTGTCTAAAAATAAAAGCACATCTTAAGCCTAAACCGATTTTTGTATCCTGTAATTAAGTTTTATTTTTATATAATCTGATTATTTCTCCAGGAGACATTTTTAAAAGTTTTTATGAATTTGATAAATATAAATAACGGATTCCCTGAAAACTGAAATTTTGGTTATCATGTGTACACTGAGAACAGAACACCGGATCTCTTCAAGAACAGCCATTTCTCTTAATCTTGAGCTATCTTTCCAGCTCCACTAGGTAACTTTAAGCCAGGAATACTGATAACTGAAAACCAGCACCAGTCTCCTTCCTGGAAGAGTGTGGCATTAATCAGAATGTTATCTATCTCAGTTTATATGTCAGAACCCCAATTGGTTTATAAGTGTACTTATTCATTCATGTTGTTTTAATACTACAACTATTATGTGTGTGTTCTGCCTTTAGTTTTCCACGAAGCAAACTTAAAATGACAAATGATAAGTGGCATTCAAGCAGGTTTTAAAAATAATTTATTTTCAAATGTACCTATCACATTATTGTATCACTGCATAGAGTAAATGTGGTCTAGAAATAACCTAAAGACCATCAAAGGATGAAAAATTAACATGGAGGGCAGAAACCCCTAATATGTTTTAGTCTTTTAATTGAAGAAAGCATTTGAAAAATATATTATTTGTGTTATTGACAGAGTAATAGGTATCATCTTCAGTAACTATTACATGTAATAATTATACTTTTATTAATAAGTTCTGTCACACATATTTTTCTTTTTTATTTGGCTTTATTTGATTTTAGCCCAACTGGAATATGTAATTCTAGTCAAATTAAGATAACATATAGTAGACCTTTAAACAATTAAATCTAGTGTTTCCTTCTGTTCTTAATTTTTGTACATTTGTCTAAAACATAATAATTTTAAAATAACATTTGGATCTATATTTTGCAATCCCCTAGTTCTCAGTAAATTGCATTTAAATTAAGGAAATATTCGCTGAGTGCCTACTTTACATCCATTGCTAAAGACTTCCAGAACAACCTTCTGATGGTTTTTTAAATGCAGCTACAGATTCAGTAACTCACAGAGTGGTCTGCTCTGTCTGAATTAATGTTGGTACGAATGTAAGCAGTTATGGCTATTATGGAAAATACATCTATGTTCCTTCAAAATAAAAGGCAGGACTATCACATTATCTAGAAATCCTTCTTCTGAGAGAAATGAACAATGAAAATGAAACCAACATCTCAAAGACATATATGAACTCATATGTTCATAGCTGTATTCGTCATTATAGCTAAAATATGGCATCCTTCTATGCATCCAGCATAAGATGAATAAATAAACCAAAGCTGGTACACACTGTCACATATACACAGGGGAACTATGTTCAGCCTTAGAAAATGCATGGAATACCGAAATTTGTATAAAGAAACCAGACAAAGACAAGTGTGCATTTCTCATTTACACATGGAACTTAAGTCGCATTAGTGGTGAAATAGAATAGACTGGTGGTTACCAGAGGATGGAGAGAGAGTAATACAGGGACAAAGTGCTTTCTTTAGCTTTTAGATACAAATACTGAATACCTAATGTACAGGGAAGTGACTATAGCTCATAACAGTATATTATATGCTTGACTTTTGCTGAGAGAAGATCATAAATGCTCTCACTATGAGTACACATGTATCCATGCACCCACAAATACTACACACATACACACACACACACAAATGTTTCTTTAATGGGCATTAAGCGGTCAAAGCATTACCTTGATTGTAGTAATAAAATCAGGATTTATATACCAATGTCTTCTGTTACTTATCTTATTCATATACAGATTTACTTGTCAAACATATATCATCAAAATTGAAAAGAGAATTATTCCAAACAAAATTAAACTTGAAAATAGGGGGTGATATTACGACTAAGTACTTTTGAGCACTTTCTAACTGGCTTTATGAATTACTTAGATATCTACACAATTGTAGATGAGTAGGGCATTATTCGTAATATCCAAGTCATAGTATTAACTCCAGTCATGATAATAATAATTCAATATTCCTTCATTGAAAAATGGGCAAATAAAGCTAAGTACAGGAATACAAAGGAACAATTATTCAGCAGGTGAGAAATGTTCATCTATACTACAATATTGATAGATCTTGAAAACATCATCTTAATTATAAAAATTCAGATATAAAAGTATGTTTGATTTTATGAAATATCCAAAATGGGGGAATTCACAGAAACAAAGTTGGTTGCCATTTCCCAGTAGTGAGAAGTTTGGAGGAAGTGCAAAGTGATTTAAGGGCTATGGTTTCCCTTTGAGGATAATGAAGATGTTCTAAAGTAAATGAGAAGGCAAGTTCCCAGCTCCATAAATGTATAACAAATCAATACATTTTCATTTTGAAGTTCTGATTTGTCAGGTATGAAAGTCATATCTTCCTAAAGCTTTTACTAGAATGACATTCAAGTAAACACTTCCAAGATATTTTGATACTATTTTCCCATGGAACAGATTGAAAATGTCAAGGGCAATGGTTCTAAGAAAGCATGTTACATGAGTGAACACCTGTAGAATGCTCTTTATATAATATCTCTGAAGCAACATCCTATACCGATGCAGTTCATCAGGAAAGTATATATAACAGGTCCCCATTGGCCTTATATTATCTTGGGATATATAACTGATACTACTGTATTTTAAGGTGCTAAGTGAATTAAAGAATAAGAAAATGGGAAGATGGACTTTGCCTTTTTAAGTGTATGAGTAGTTTTAATGAATTTTATTTATTTACTTTTGTTGTGGAGTGGGTTTCACACACAGTGTTGAGGTCCAAGCAAATATGTACAGGTCAGAAAAGAACATGTAGTAATTGAATCTCTCCTTCTGCATTGTGTGGGTCCTGGGGTACAACTCAGGTCTTCAGGCTTAAAAATAGGCAACTTTACCTGCCAAGCCATGTCTTTATTTTCATAATTTTAATAATAATATTAATTAAAACCTTGAAACAAAAGACATTGCCTAATGAAAATTGGCACTCATGAAATTATCTGGGCAATTATGGGAAAAGCAGAGAGAAAAAGCTCAGAAGAGATTTTTTTTTTTAAAAATCTAGGAACAATTCTTTTTCAAGTACAGGAAAAATACATCCACTTGGTAATACATTATGTAAGATTCAGGAGCCTGGCAGAATTGTACAAGTTGAACACTTGAGAAACAAGTGTAGATATGTCAAACCTGATACCATCAGATAGAAAGAACCAAAGGGAAACATTTTAAAAGTAGGGTGCTATGTTGGAAATAGTCCTAGCTCTCTTCTCTAAGGATTCCTTGAGGCATTTCCAACAGTCTCATTACTTAATGACATTACCACACCAACAAAAGAGATATCTTTATCTATTGATTGTGAAATACCAAAGTAAAAATAAAGCAGAGCTGTGACTGCAAGAGAACACAGACCTCCTCCAATATTATGGAGATATGTGTACCTGTGTCAAAGGTACGTATGCCATGTCATTATCAAAAGCATATGGTTATCAGAAATATTCTGCTCTCAAAAAGGGTTAGCTTTCTGATAAGCTGTCAAAGCACTGGCTTGGAAAGATGAGTTTAAATATGGCTGACTTCCTACCAGCATTTCAGAAGGGAAGTGCATAGATCAGAAGACAGGTCTCTGTATGTGTGACCCTAGAGATGACTCAGAAGAATCCACATTTGATACCATTTCCCCTATTTTCTACATCTAATTTGGCCACTTGTGAGCATATTCAATTCTATAATGCATTTTAATTTCTTATGCAGCAAAACACACAAACAAACCACACACACACACACACACACACACACACACACACATACACACACACACACACACACACACACACACACTCACCTACATGCACACACACATACTTTATTTTTTAGGAGTTCAACAGCTTTCAATTCAACATCTGTGTGCAACACTACTATTTGGAGGGAACTCCCTCACTGTGTTGTATGATATCTTCCCACATTGATGAGAGTGACCAATTTACTCAGCTTGGTGATTTAAATATGAATTTCTCTGGCAACATACTCTCATACTCAGAAGTAATATAGTCCCAAGGTACAAGCACCCCTCCTAAGAATGAGGAACAAAACACCCATGGAAGGAGTTACAGAGACAAAGTTTGGAGTTGAGATAAAAGGATAGACCATCCAGAGACTGACCCACCCATGGGTCCATCCCATAATCAGCCACAAAACGCAGAAAATATTGCATATGCCAGCAAGATTTTGCTGAAAGGGCCCTGATATAGCTGTCTCTTGTGAGGCTATGTCAGTGCCTGGCACATACAGAAGTGGATGCTCACAGTCATCTATTGGATGGAACATCCCAATGGAGGAGCTAGAGAAAGTACCCAATGAGCTGAAGGGGTCTGCAACCCTATAGGTGGAACAACAATATGAACTAACCAGTACCCCCAGAGCTCGTGTCTCTAGCTGCATATGTGGCAGAAGATGGCCTAGTCAGCCATCATTTGAAAGAGAGGCCCCTTGGTCTTGCAAACTTTATATACTCCAGTACAGGGGAATGCCAGGGCGCAAAAGTGGGGGTGGGTGGGTAGGGTAGCAGGGCAGGGGGAGGATATAGGGCATTTTTGGGATAGCATTTGAAATGTAAATGAAGAAAATATCTAATAAAAGTTGAAAAAAATAATATCTCATTTTCACTGAGAATTCCAGGGGAAATCTTGTCAGTTATATCTGTTAATTTATTACACTAAAACTGTCTCTATATAGCATTTTCTATAAATTTTCACAATAAGGCTTTAGTAACAATCTCAGCTATCTTAAGATCACTTCTTTGGAAGATAAACTCATTTGAAATTCACATATTGATATATCTAGTTAGGAATAGCTACAATTTGGATATTTTTAACTATGTGCCGGTACAATAATAAATTATATTTTTGCATTGTATGATATTAATGATATTTAGAGATTTAGAAAAAAAACTTTAAAGGAATTTCAAACCCAAGAAACTTGCTTATAAAATTATTTACACACTGTCTTTAATTTTGTGTCAACTCTGCTGAACTGAAGGGTGCTTGTACCTTGGGACTATATTACTTCTGAGTATGAGAGTATGTGGCCAGAGGAATTCATGTTTAAATCACCAAGCTGAGTAAAATGGTCCCTCTCATCAACGTGGGAAGATATACAACATGATGAGAGAGTTCCCTCCAATAGAACAAAAGTCAGAAGAAGAATATGTTTTCCTTTGGAATTGAACAAACAGCTTATCCTGCTATTGGGCATAGCCTCAGTTCTCCTATTTCTGGACATTTGGATAAGATGGAGATCTGTCCCATCAGCTGCTAAAATGCCAGGTAGCCAGTAGAAAAAATAAAACCTTTGGGTAACATTGAAGTACAACAATGGTGTTCCTGATTCACTGTTATGCCCATATCTGATTATGTGATTTCACAGACATTTATATAGTAATTCCTGATCAATATACAAAATCACTTGTAATTACAAATGACCTTAGAAGAGTACATACCAGTGCACCTAAATACATCAGATATGGTGTCTTCCTCAAACCTCCAAACTCTAAAAATCATAATAAAACTCTGTAGGAAAAAAAAAAAAAACAAATCAACTTACAATATTATTGGTATGGTGGGGTGGGGACACATGTTACAAAGGAAAGTAAGAAATATGACTTAAAGTGTTAAACCAAAACTCATATATTTGTTTTGAAAGATATCTGAAGATTTTTATTAGAATAAGCACTTATTGCTTTTTAAAACTTCTCCCTTTTGGTATATGTTGGTGCTTTTTAGAGAACTGAGCAATGTTTAATAATATCGAGATTGTGTGCCCTGTGCATAATTAGCATGAGAAAACTGCTTACAACATGTGATGGCAGTTTCCTGAAACTAATACAATCAATAATTTAATAGAAGATAGTCGGGCCTCTGAGCTCCTTTCTCTTTACTAGAAAGATTAAGTGTCAATGGCTTTGAAGAATTAGTTTTTCTCTAGAGTACAAATTACAGCCATAACCAGATACGAAGCAATTCTTTTTTGAATTAAAGAGGAATTTGAATTCAATATAAAATAACAGATAGCAGGACTCTGTTCTAAATTTGAATGTTTTTTTTTCTCAGAGTGTATAACTAACAACATTTAAGAAGCCACTGGCAATTAGACTTGGATTTCAAAATTAATATAACTCATAGGAACATACAAACATATAAATGAAAAATAAACTAAAATGGAATATGGTAAGAAGAGTATGAAGCCAAAGGCTATTGACACTAAAATTTACTCTCTATTCTAGAAAAAAATCTTATTTTTTATTTCCCAAAATAAATTTGAATAACAGATGATACCATGTAGCAATGTTATCTGCAATCAATATTTTAAATATTACTTATAATATAATTTAAGAATATTAAATATCTGCAAATTTATTTCTTATGGGCGATCTTTATTTTCTCATGAATTCTAGGCTCATCTATATTCTGCCTACTTACAATGTCAATTTTACTGTCTGATAAAGCTCAAATATATGCCCAAAATGAATCTTTGATTTTCTATCCTTCCAAATATGTCTCTCCCTAAAATCTAATCATTTCTGCGTGAAGAACCACATTCTTGCAGTGGAACAGATGAAAAATCTTGGGACTGTGGTGACATGTGCCTTTCTCACATCTTCTAGGGCCAGATTATTTAATTTTCAACCTTTCAATTGTTGCTACCATGATCTAAGACCTTGTTATTTACCAATCATATTATTATAATCTCTCTCTAGTGGACTGTAGAACATTGCCTCTCATATATAAGCAGTCTCTCTCAATCCAATATTTATTGAAATAATTAATTTATATTATATATGGTAATACTTATATAATTGTGAAAAATATTTAGAACATAAACAAAGTAGTAATTTTCTTTGTATTCAAGAGTCTCTCTCTCTCTCTCTCTGTCTCTGTCTCTCTCTCTCTCTCCATCAATATGTTATATAGTATCCTTCAAAGATTCAGGTGTGGCTTTGTGTGACCTCTTTCAACTCATCTATTCTCTATAATATTCTTGATTCAAATACCTTTAAGACATTCTCTAACTCCCTCCATTTTTGGATATTACCTAATCAATCAAACCTGTCCTCCTCTATACTTAGAATATATTAGAATATGTGCTAGGAATGTCATTAACTAATCAAGAATAGAAAAAGAAAAAAAAAGGAGTACAAAAATACTCATAAAATTAGCATATAGTGAATAGCTAGGAAGCATAATAATCAATGAAATCATGTATAAAGAGATCAAATATTTATGAGGCAGTGTGGCTTTATCTCCTTTCAATCTACAACATTTGCCTGTCAGGCATCTATCTGTAGGACTAAAGTTGATCCTGAGAAAACTTTCAGTTTACCGTATCAGTCATTGTGATTTCATATTAATTCCTTGATTTGTGAAATTTCATTCATTTTTATTATCTTCAATTATGAATCTCTGACTGTGTTTTTGTGAGTGCATGCATGTGGATGTGTATTCCAGTGAAGGCCATCAGATACCCTTAAGTTGTAATAACAGGCAATAGGCAATTGTAGCCATTAGACACAGATGTTAATAAACAAACTTTCGTCACTGGAAGCAACAGTACATGATATTAATTTTTGATACATATCTCTGGCTCCACTCCTTTGAATTATTTATTAGGTATTTTCTTATTTACATCTCAAATGTTATCCCCTTTCCTAGTTTCCCCTCCAAAAACCCCCATCACTTCCCACTTCCACATGCTCCTGAACCCACCCACTCTCTCTTCCTGACCCTGGCATTTCCCTATGCTGGGGCATATAACCTTCACAGGAACAAGGGCCTCTCCTCCCATTGATGACCTACTAGGCCATCCTCTGCTACATATGCAACTAGAACCATGCATTCCACCATGTGCTTTCTTTGGTTGGTGGTTTAGTCTCAGGAAACCCTGGAGATATTGGTTAGTTCATATTGTTGTTCCTCCTATGAGGCTACACACCCCTTTAGCTCCTTGGGTACTTTCTTTAGCTCCTTCATTGTGGACCCTGTGCTCCATCCAATGGATGTCTGTGAGCATCCACTTCTGTATTTGTCAGGCACTGGCAGAGCCTCTCAGGAGACAGCTATATCAGGCTCCTGTCCGCAAGCTCTTGTTGGCATCCATAATAGTGTCTGTTTTTGGTAGTTGTTTATGGGATGGATTCCCAGGTGGGGCAGTCTCCAGATGGTCATTCTTTCAGTCTCTGCTTGAATTTTAATGTAATTTTATTGTTTCTATTTATTTGAAAACTATAGTCTTATAAAATATAATTATTTTATTTCTATTTGGTTTTATATAAAAAGAGTTGCAGAGTCCATCAAGATGGCACTGTGGGTAAAGATGCGGGTTGTACAAGTCTGATGATCTGAGTTCAATCCATGAATCCCACAGTGGAGGGAAATATTGATCTATTGAAAGTTGTCTTCTAAACTCCACATGTAGCATGACACAAATGTACCTTCCCAAAAATAAAAAATAAAAAAGGAAAACACCCAAAGCTATCAAAAAAAAAATCAAGTGGTTTTAGACTTGCCAAAATTCAGAACTATATTTCTGAAAAGTTTTATCTATTACTGCTGTTTATTGTTTCAACCTTTTTTGATGTTGTCTGTATTCTTTGTTTTAAACAATCACCTGCATATGGTATGAATTCTACTCTTATTCTCTCATGAGAAACACTACTTCTCATATACACAGGACTATTAGTTCTGCAGTTTATCAGAAATTTGATGCATTCTGCATTTTAAGCTGGTATCACACAGTGTTATCACTCCTGATTGGTTATCTTTGGTATAACCTATTGCCTCTTCTTCCAAAGGAATCTCCTAAAAGCTGACAGAAAATGTGTTATATCTTTTTATCAGGCATATACATTTATTTCTGAGCCACTGTGGAATCTGCCCCCATCCCCTGTCATATCCATATTTGATTTGTAGTTTCCAGAAACTTGGCTTGAAATTGATTGAATAGGTTAAAGCCTATTTGTGGCTAAGCTTTTGGACATCTCTACTTGATATCTGGAAAGCAATAATGGTATAACATTTGTTTCATTTTTAGTTATTAAATATTGTTTACACTATAAATCAGTTATATTATTCCCTAGGAAATTTATTGAGAGTATAAAATAACCTATTTACCAATGACCTTTGGAATATAACCTGTTTATGAGTTGAGGATTCTAGATGGTGCATCTCAAAGCTAAATGCAAATAGTTTTTCATTATCTGCTGTTATGGATCATCTGCCTCATTGCTTCTCTTCATTAGCACAGATAATAGAGACCTAACTGAATTACTGCTTTCAAGCGTGCCCACTAGTTTTTTTTTTCTTTTTTTTTTCTGTGTGACTCAAGTTTCCTTGGGTCTCTAAATATCATCTTCGATTTACTATTTAGTTCCTGTCTTTGATTTTTTAAAAAGGGCTCAGTGTTACTGGAGACTGTTATAATATGCCAGTAAACAGTGAAACTAGATAAAGTTTTCTCTTTTATTGAAAAGATATTCACTAAAATCTAAGGATGTTATCCGGGAGTACATAGAAATAGAGTACGATTTTTAAGAAGTTTATTAAATATATGCTGACAAACCATCACATAGAAATCACTCATGAACGTATCAGAATCACTTGCATGGATAGGCCAATCACCAATGGAGCTTGCATTCTGTAAAAAAGGATGGCAATAAATATTTTAGAGAGCAGATCATACTAGGCAGTATATAAACCTGTCCATGACATAGAGAGGAGATAAATGATGCTGAGAGGTTCTTTTAGCCACAATGACTGAGAAGACTTGAGTAAGAAAGAGATAATTAGAATGAGCTAACACAAGCCCTGGCAAGAGTTACATAAAAGTTCTCCAATGTACTGGCTGGTTTTGTGTCAACTTGACACAGGCTGGAGTTATCACAGAGAAAGGAGCTTCATTTGAGGCAACGCCTCCACGATATCCAGCTGTAAGTCATTTTCTCAATTAGTGATCAAGGAGCTGGGCCCATTGTGGGTAGTGCCATAACTGAGCTTGTAGTCCTGGGTTCTATAAGAAAGCAAGCTGAGTAAGCCAGAGGAAGCAAGCCAGTAAGTAACATCCCTCCATGGCCTTTGCATCAGCTTCTGCTTCCTGACCTGCTTGAGTTTCTGTCCTGACTTCCTTTAGCGATAACAGCAATGTGGTAAGTGCAAGCTGAATAAACCCCTTCCTCTCCTACTTGCTTTGTGGTCATGATGTTTTGTGCAGAAATAGAAACCCTGACTGAGACACCCAGTCAAAGAATAACAAGCAGGAATGGTCCAGGGACAGAGTTTCTAGTCTGGAAGAAGAAAAAAAAAATTAAGGACAAATGGATTTGAATTGAGGAAGCTCCTTTATTCTACCCCCCCATACTTAACTATAAATAATCACAATAATTTTTAGTAAAATGATGTTGCAGAGCACTTTTCTCTGAGGTTAAATTTTTCCACTTTGGATAGAAGCTCACTGAAGCCTAAGATGTTTACAAGTGTGTGCAACAAGATGTTCTAAGGGAGGTGAAATCTCCATCTCTCAATCAAGACAGGACATTAATTAACTTCAGAAATTCCCTGAAATGGACAAGTTTCACTATTTTCCTTTCTTATAAGCACATATAACCAGTAAAAATTGCTCAGAGACATTCAAAAAGAATTGCCTAGAAGACTCTCAAACAATCCTAACAGTCTACAGCAAAAACTCTCAGACAAGTTGAACTGCTTTGAAGAGGCTCAAACAAATTGAGCTAACTGGAAAGCACACTCTATAAACTGCTCAACTGCTTACAGGTTGTGCAGCATACTGTAGGTTTCCATCTTTTCTGAGCCACCCCTCATATAGGCCTTGGTGATATACTTACTGTCTCTGCATCATTTTTGTTCAAGTAAATAGCCCTTAATCCATATTCCTATTTGTAACTTCAATAAAACTATTCACTCAAGAATTTAGACTTTGGTCATACAATTCCTTTGGTCTGTCATAAGTTCTCTATATTCACATCACCCCAGAAAAAGCACTACACAACAAATGAATATGAAAAATGGAAATGGTGAGGAAAATGGAAAGACCCAGATAAGATCCAATGTTGTGTGCATTTGGCAAGCAATAGACTTTGTGAATAGAAAAATATATGTTTTTCCTTTAAAGATGACACAGATTAGATATTTTTATTAATAGTATAATAGTAACTTGCCTTATTGTGCCAAAAAACCCTTCAATGAATTATTAAAAATGGCATTGAATCTTTAATCCTTCCCTATAGTGACACATCATAAAAATGTATTAGATTAATTAGTTAATAAGGACAGAAAGAATTAGGAGCTTGTCAAGGTCAAGTGAGTAATGTGAGAGTGCACCAGGACTCAAATCCATGCAATCTCGTCCATGTAGTCCATGAAGCAGAATATGAGTAGCAGGAAATGGCAAGAATATCCACTTCATGTTCACACTTCTCTTTTATTTTTTCATTGTTTTAGTTATTTACATTCCAAATGTTGCCTCTTTCCTGGGCCCTATCCAATAGTTCTTTACCCAATAGTTCCTTCCCATTTTCTCTGAGAGGGTGCTCCCCAAGCCCTATATGCCCTCACTCATCCCTAGTCCCCCTCACCATCTCTGCATCCCCCTGTCCTGGGGCATCTACTCTTTACAGGATTAGATGCATCCTCTCCCATTGAGGCCAGGAAAGGTAGTCCTCTTCTACATATGTGCCAGGACCCATTGAACAGTCCATGTATGTTCCCTGGTTGATGGATTAATCTCTGGAAGCTCTTAGGGGTCTGGGTTAGTTGATACTGTTGGACTTCCCATAAGGTTGCCATTTCCTCCAGCTCCTTCAATCATTCCCCTAACTCATCTACAAGGGTCTAATGCCTCAGTCTAACTCTTCTACCTCAGTCTAATGCTTGGCTGTAAGTATTTGCATCTGTTTCTGTCAGCAGAGATGCCTTTCAGTGTGCCTTAGAGCTAATTGCACTAGCAGACAGCAGAGGCTCTTCATTCTTTATATAAAATAAGATTTCACCATGTGATTTTCTTTGGCAATATTATATAAGGATGGTTGGGAACAGTGGTTCTCATGGAAATGTCCTTGTTCCCTATGAGAACTTTGTGATCAAGGTGAACTATCATGCTATGATGAATGAGATATGTTCACCTAACTCTCTTATCCCTGGAAACAACCATTCTACTACAGGATATATCAACAATAGAATAGCATTTTTTTTCCTTTTATTTGTTCCTGACCACAAATGTGAAAGTGAACTGAGCCAGCACAGGATAGAACACAGTGAGGTCACCCCAGTTAAGTTCAGCCAAATAGCCACAGAAGTGCTAGCAAATCATGTTGCCATAGCACAGCAATGTGTTCGAACAGATTGCTACATCATGAAAATGAACTGCCATGAAGTTCAAAATGTAAAATACATCCTGTGGTTAAAGGCATAATTATGGCATTCTGTAGTCTTTGTTTTCTCTAAAGTGTCTACATCTTTCTGTATCCAGGTTGAAGTAAGAAGCTGACTCAAGTACGTGTGTGTGACTCTCAGCATTGTCATTCTGTAGGTCAATCTTTGTGCTAAGAAGATTACAGAGTAAATCCTGGTTAATGAGCATAGATTCTTGTCCAATCAAATCAGTTAATTTATTATAAAATTGAAATTACAATGTACAAAAAATAATAAATAAACCAAACCGACATCAGAAAATAGTGTATGACTATTAGTGTCAGCATTAAAGTTTGAATTATTTTATGAGTGCTTTAGAACACAACTTTCATTATGGGATCTTTTGACCAATGAAAATATGTTATTAATAATGTCCAAGGAAATATGGCAGTTTGTAAAAACATGTCAGCTGTCTCTGACAGAAAGGTAAAGAAGAAATACTTAGCTTGTTAGTCAGAGCATGAAATAAGTATGTTTTGGTGAATTGAGAAAATCAGATATTGAATTCTTCCGAATGCTCAAGTCTATCAACTTGTTTCTGACAGTCATACAAATGTCCATCTCACAGATTTAAGAACATAGTTAACATGAAGAATAACATATGTCAATCAAAACTTGTTAGAATGACATTCATGTTCATTATTAATGCATGCTTCCTGGGGTCACAATGCTTAAGTGATTATGTGCCATAGTCCTAAGATCCATGGAAAAATGATAGTTGCTTTTGCATTGCATATTCATCAGGAATTGTGAGTAACAAGGACAGGATAAGACTCCACAGATGTCAGTTTCATAAGATGTAAGGAAGCATTGTTGGGAGGTAAACAATGGACATTTTTCAGCCTTCACATTAGCATAAGTTAAGGCAAAGAGCATGAAGTTCAAAACTCAAGTGAGGAGGAAAGTAGGAGCTAAATTCTGACAAGGGGGTCATTTTTTAACCACTGTCCAAGGGCTACTTGAAGATCATGAAAACTTTAGCCTTCATTATGGTCAAATGAGGTTGCAAAAATAAGAACCAAGAAATTTTATTATATGAAACACATAGTCACATTTCTTGTGTCTATAATCCTTCTAAGTACTTCTGAGGCATCATTTATGAAGACTCAAGTGGAGTAAAGTTGAATGCTTTGACAGTAATCAATTAGATGAAAAAGGTCATGACATGTTGCATCAGTCTATTTCATAAGAGTGCTTCTATATTCTTCACAATGTATTTCTACATCAGGCAGAAAATGCAAAATGAAAATGTTTATTATTTCAAGGAATAAGCATTCAAAACAATATCAACATTAATAGTTAAGGTTTGTCCTTTCCAGTCTTATTACCAAAACAATGACTGTATCAAAATTTATCATTTTTTAATTAACTTCTTATTTTATTTATTTACATTTCAAATATTGTCCCCCTCTAAAGGACCAAGGGCCGGCCCTCCCACTGATTCCAGATAAGGCCATCCTCTGCTACATATGCAGCTGGAGCCATGAACCCATGCATATATACTCTTTGATTGGTGGTTTAGTACCTGGGAGCTCTGGGTGGTCTGGTTAGTTGATATTGTTCTTCCTATGGAGCTGCCATTCACTTCAGTTCCTTCAGTCCTTTCCCTAACTCTTCCATTGGGGTCTCTGGACTTAGCCTGATGGTTAGTTGTAAGTATCTGTATCTGACTTAGATGATAGCGGTTTTGCGTGAGGAAATAAATTATTTTATGAACTAACCAATACCCCCCCCCCCCCGGAGCTTCTGTCTCTAGCTGCATATGAATCAGAAGATGGCCTAGTCGGTCATCAGTGGAGAGGCCCATTGGCCATGCAAACTTTATATGCCTCAGTACAGGGGAATGCCAGGGCCAAGAAGTGGGAGTGGGTGGGTGGGGGAGCGTGTGGGGGACTTTTGGGATAGCATTGGAAATGTAAAAGAAATAAATACCCAATAAAAATTATTTTAGAAAAATGAACCTACTAATTTTCCATATTTTTTGTTTTGTTTTGTTTTGTTGTCTCTGCATAGTTACACTTGTTTATTTAAATTTAGGGTTACGTAAGACAAGCACATTTCTAAGTGATACATAAACCAATATCTTTTCACAGATGTGTTCAGACAAGTCTTACAAGGGTGGTTTTAGATGTATGACAGCATCCTAGCTAAGGTAAAACTTTGTTCCTGTGCTGCATTCTAAGAATTAAACAGAGTCATTAAATATAGTTACTAACTTGGTTTTCGTGGTTCACAAATTTTTAAATAGTATAGTTTAGAAGCAAAATTTCATCAAGTTGCTTAGTACACTCACTTGATAACCTTTCTTCCTCTCTAGTAACTGTGTGCTTAGGTAGTCCAGCCTACAAGGCCAGCACCATTTCTCCAATCTTGATACCAATCCTCTGATACTATCCTATATTATCTACTTGTGGGTACTAGGAAGAACCTAAGACCTAAGGAGTGATAAACATGTATGTCACTAAACTGCATCCCAAGCCCACACAATAGCACCTTATTTTAAATATCAGAGAGAAGACTGAAAGGCTACAGTATTTTTGCTGTAGCCAAAACCTCACAAATCACGCAGAAGAGGTCAAATGCATAGATTTGGGAGATTGCTTAAATTTAAAAGTTCATTTTCACATATATTACATATTTAGGTTTAGTATGACTGTGTCCTCTTGTTAAATAATAGAATAATGCTATAATTTCTTTAAAATTATATATAATGAAATTACAATATGCTACAATATTGCATGTGCTGCCTCCACTCCTAATTATTATTTTTTCCAGATGATAATTATTTTGTTGCAGATGAAGGTGAAACATAGGAAAGAAATGAATGGCATGCCTGTTTCAGGTTGATCTGACTGAAAATTTAAAATATTAAAATTATTTGTGATATAATAATTAATCTAGCATATCAGCAATAAATGCTTGTGTTTATTTTATAACATGGTTAGATTTTTAAGAAATATAATCATGGAACTACCCAATCCAAGAACTTGTACAAAATGTAAGTACAAAGACTATGTTAAAGGTGTTTTCATCAATATTAAGGTTTATGTATGCATGAGGAATATGTAAGTTATTTCTATATTTTATTACAGTAAAATAAGGGGTTATAGATCTGAGAAGTGACAGAGACATTATAATCTATAAAATGTATATAGTGGTAAAATGGTTTTAAAATAGTATATTTTATTTTTATTTTTAATTTTTATTCTTTTATTTCTTTCTCTATTCTCACATGTGGAGGTCCAGAACCTATATTTTGCTTCTGACCCTTGCTCATTGGAACTCTCAGACTTACTGGTTTGCTCTAAGTGTTTCTTGTCCTATTTTAGATAGAAAGTCAAAGGTCTACGCATCTCGGTCATAGCAGCCAAATCCCTACCCACACGTAGCTGCTAGAGTGAATTGGTATTTATATATGGGCCACTCCACATTTGCTCTTGGCTACCCATTGTGTACAGTCTGCTGTGTCAATCACTTGTATATATTTTCACATAAGGAAGAATCAAAGCATTAGCCAGCCACCATATGTGACTGCAACACTCTTGCCATTTTCTTCCTCTAGAATGAATAGATGTGATGAATTCTAACCACACATTTTATTTCAGCTGTAAGGTTATACGAAAGTGATCCAAGTCCCAGTTTTAACTACCATCAGGGTGTTGGGCTTTCAGAAAAAAAATGCTAACAAGTTGTCAACAGAATTCCAACAGTTAGTTCATTATTCCACTCTTCACTGTTCACACGTGTCCATATCTTCATCTTAATGAGGTGCAGTGCTTCAGCAATTCGATCTGCATGTACTTGCAATGTAAATGTTTCAGAGAGGTAAGATGAGTTAGTAAAATTCATCCCCACACTCTGAAATCTCTTGCAATCTGGCTGGTCACTGACAAGACTGTGGAGAAGCCAATTCTTGAACTCCATTAACACATTTGTGTTAATGAGCCAGCCCTGCTGTTTGGCACATGCATATGTTAGGGTATGAGGAAAGGAAACAAAAGGGTCGGGTGGCAGTATGTGCGCAGTGCCTAAAACCTTTGGTTTCCAGAATGCTCCTATCATGAAAATTTGTTAAAGGGACTTAACAGGAAGATTAATTAAGGCTTTGTTAATCTCTGTTTGCTCATATCATTCTAAGTTCTGAAAATATTCGTTAAAGAAATATATTTCTGTTACTGTCTATCCGACAAATGTACATACTTGCAAATTCTGTTTTTGGAGACTTCTTATGATTTACTTGAATGGCCATGAAAACATCCACCTCTGGGATAAGCAAATTTGGACCCATGACTTGAAAGGGACTATTCAGAATACAGGCAAGGACACACACATGCACATACGCATGTGAGCACACACATACATACCATGAGTATTATTCCAATAGCACTAAAATATTATGGCCTAAAATATGACATTTTCTCTTCTGTAAAGTCTTCTGAGTGGACAGATGGTATGCAGTTAACAGAAATTATCTAGTGTGGAGAATGGAACAAGAACTGTCCTTTCTTAGATTTCTTTTCTCTGTACTTTTGCACATTTTTCCCCTAAAAATCCCAAAAGTATTTTAGGCGAGCTTTTCTACATTTGTTTGTTTCTAAAACATTATAAAATATGCTTCCAATTTTTATTGATTATAATGCATTTTTATATTGATTCAAAGTATTTTTTACTCCTTATTGCCTCTTCTCATCAACTTTTCTCTTCAGTTGGAGGTAATAATCCCAACAAGTTCCTGTTTTACTTTCAGTGTGTGTGTGTGTATGTGTGTGTGTGTCACACACACACATACACACACACACACACAGAGTGAGAGAGAGAGAGAGAGCAAGAGAGAGAGCAAAAGACAGAAAGAAAGAGCAAGAGAGAGAGAGAGAGAGAGAGCAAGAGAGAGAGGGACAGAGAGAGGGAGAGAGAGAGAGAGAGAGAGAGAGAGAGAGAGAGAGAGAGAGAGAGAGAGAGAGAGAGAGAGAGAGAGATATGTTAGCTTTTCTTGCCTGACTGTGGATCAGAGGATTTTACTTGTGTAAAGGACACTTAGTGTCACAGCACTGAAGAAAGTATTACTTTTCTTTCAAACAACCAATAACTGCTGATAGTCCCTCAGTGGGTGTGGGAAGGGGAGACCTCGTGGTATGGTCTCTAATCCAGGATTACAGGTTGATGGGTCTAATCTTGTGCAGATCTTCTTCTGGTAACAAGCACATTTTCAGTGAATTCATGAGTAATAACAGGTATGTCTTGTCCAGAAGCCATCAATTCCCTGTGCATCTTCTCACACACTGGCTCTTACTCTTTCTGCTCCATTTCCTTTGATGATCTGTAAGTCTTGTAGACTGTGAAGCATTCACTCATCCAGTGGAAAAAAATAGCATCTTCAACAAATGGTGTTGGCACAACTGGCAGTTATCATGTAGAAGAATGCGAATTGATCCATTCCTATCTCCTTGTACTAAGGTCAAATCTAAGTGGATTAAGGAACTCCACATAAAACCAGAGACACTGAAACTTATTGAGAAGAAGGTAGGGAAAACCCTCGAAGATATGGGTACAGGGGAAAAATTCCTGAATAGAACAGCAATGGCTTGTGCTGTAAGATTGAGAATCAACAGATGGGACCCAATAAAATTGCAAAGTTTCTGCAAGGCAAAAGACACCGTCAATAAGACAAAAAGGCCACCAACAGATTGGGAAAGTATCTTAACCTATCCTAAATCACATAGGGGACTAATATCCAATATATACAAAGAACTCAAGAAGGTGGACTCCAGAAAATCAAATAACCGCATTAAAAAATGGGGCTCAGAGCTAAACAAAGAATTCTCACCTGAGGAATACTGAATGACTGAGAAGCACCTGAAAAAATGTTCAACATCCTTAATCATCAAGGAAATGCAAGTCAAAACAACCCTAAGATTCCACCTCACATCAGTCAGAATGGCTAAGATGAAAAATTCAGGTGACAGCAGATGCTGGCAAGGATGTGAAGAAAGAGGAACACTCCTCCATTGTTGGTGGGATTGCAAGCTTGTACAACCACTCTGGAAATCAGTCTGGCGGTTCCTGAGAAAACTGGATATAGTACTATCAGAGGATCCTGAAATACCTCTCCTGGGCATATATCCAGAATATGTTCCAACCTGTAAGAAGGACACATGCTCCACTATGTTCATAGCAGCCTTATTTATAACAGCCAGAAGCTGGAAAGAACCCAGATGCCCCTCAACAGAGGAATGGATACAGAAAATGTGGTACATTTACACAATGGAGTACTACTCAGCTATTAAAAAGAATGAATTTATGAAATTCCTAGGCAAATGGATGGACCTGGAGGGTATCATCCTGAGTGAGGTAACCAAGTCACAAAGAACTTTCACAATATGTACTCACTGATAAGTGAATATTAGCCCAGAAACTTAGGATACCCAAGATATAAGATACAATTTGCTAAACGCATGAAACTCAAGAAGAACGAAGACCCAAGTGTGGACACTTTGCCCCTTCTTAGAATTGGGAACAAAACACCCATGGAAGGAGTTACAGAGACAAAGTTTGAAGCTGAGACAAAAGGATGGACCATCTAGAGCCTGCCATATCCAGGGTTCCATCCCATAATCAGTTTCCAAATGCTGACACCATTGCATACACTAGCAAGATTTTGCTTAAAGGACCCAGTCTCTTGTGAGACTATGCCAGGGCTTAGCAAACACAAAAGTGGATGCTCACAGTCAGCTATTGGATGGATCACAGTGCCCCCAACGGAGGAGCTAGAGAAAGAACCCAAAGAGCTAAAGGGATCTGCAACCCTATAGGTAGAACAACATTATGAACTAACCAGTACCCCAGAGCTCTTGATTCTAGCTGCATATGTATCAAAAGATGGCCTAGTTGGCCATCACTGGAAAGAGAGGCCCATTGGACTTGCAAACTTTATATGCCCCAGTACAGGGGAACGCCAGGGCCAAAAAGTGGGAGTGGGTGGGTAGGGGCATGGATGGGAGGGTATGGGGGACTTTTGGGATAGCATTGGAAATGTAAATGAGGAAAATACCTAATAATAAAAAGTATTTAAAAAAATAAAATAAAGCCACACTGCCATTGAATATTCTCTATTTTACCTTTGGAGGTAGTAAATATATTTACACACTTACAATTTCTAAGCATTTTTATTAGTTTGTTCATAACGATACTAAATTTACCCATTTCTTCTCAATCACTATAGAGGTTTTAAACTATTAAATTATAAAAATTGTTTTATAGTCTTAGTTTACTAACCAGCTTTATACTTCCATAATGTAAGTATTATGGCTGGTTTTGACTCCATGTCAACTACAGAGTTCAGTAGTATAGACTTTAGAATATATGATTTTGAGGATTTATTGACAAGGTGTTAGATAGACCTTGTTAGATAGAACTTTTGGTCTCTTTCCTGTATTCAAATAAAATGCACTCTTTTTTCACGATTCCCTGATGTGGCATTTCTTATTACCTTATACTTATTTAATATAATTAGTCATGTTTACTACAATTTGAATTTTATAAAGAAAAATTTGCCTCTGTCTTCTATGGATTATAATAATCTCAGATAAACAGGATCAATTAACACAGTTTAGAACAATTTTACAAAAATTGTCAAGTCTATCTAAAAATTAAAATATCATATTTGATGTTTCTCATATTCATTGGCATTTCTAAATACATAATATTTTTCTTATTAACACATTGTTTTAAGAAGTTATAAAATATCCCTTTAGTTTTCAACAATATATAAATTTTTATCCAACCCCCCTCCTAGAACTATGATTAAAACAGTGTTCTACAAATTACACTTACTGAGCTACAAGAATACTAAAATCAATGTCTTAGAAGGAATATCTCTCAAGCATCTCCTTAATAACCACTGGATAACAACCGACAGGGAAATATTTTTCCTATTCTCCACAGGATGTACTGAATCAAAGTATTTTCATTAAAACTAATAGGAAATGACAGAAAGCAGAGAAGTGGAGAATGTTCCTTGTTTATTTTACTTACATTTGCCACATATCATATATTGATAAAGCAATTTTAAGAGGCATATGTGTGATATAATTCAGTGAAATTGGCTTTTCTTTTTCATAACCAGATGCACATTTTTACTTCGGCAGCAATATTCTTTTTGAATAGCTACCTGCGGTTAATTTCAAGTTCCTATTGATCTTAGTGGCCTAGACATGCTAAAGTGATGATAAAGCCGATACCCTGAGTTATCAGCATACCAAATAGGATATGAAAACCCAGTCACACACAGGCATTCATTTCTGACAATGTATATCAGCAGAAACCAAATTTAAAATCCTCTACATTTTTTTAAAAGACAGAACAACCTGAAATGTGGAAAAAAATAGTTTCCTTCTTTTATGAGGTTATATATCCTTAAAATAGAAATCCATGAAAAATGTTAGGAAGATGCCTGATAAAGGTAGTCAAATACTAAAACTTCATGTACACTACTGACACTTTCTATTCTGCCCGCATTTGAGTCTTTGATTCTGAGCAAACACTTAGGATTACTTTATATATGATTCAATGTGTAGCCAAGGTATCAATAAATTCTACAGAGAATTTATGAAAGAGATTTAGTTAGGGATGAATGAAACTGGGCTATGTTACACAGAATAAATACCATATCTCTTCTTCTTTCACTGATAAAAAGGATAATATAAATCTACTCTTTCAAAACTGAAAACTACTCCCAAGTAGTGAAGTCCCTTGTTTTTCTCCTGAAGGAGGTAGGGAGAGGAACAGTATGAAATGGGATGTTTTTCAAATTTTCTCTGTGATCATTCTAACTAAATACTAAGTAAAATCCTCAGCCTTAGGTTCTACAAATTTTCTGGTAATGGACTGACTTATAGTACTCTTATTGATAAACAGTGACAATTTGTAACTCTATGATCAAAATGAAATAAAAATATGAAGTCTACTTTATGAGAATAAGTGATTTTTAAGGAGAAAAAAAAAGCCTCCAAAGTTAGAGCAAGTTGGAGATATACTAAAATTATGGTATAAAATTTAAGTTATGCAAAAAACAGTAGAATACTCATGATTTCTTTTCAAAGTAAGGCATACAAAATAAAAACATCTTTTGGAACACACTGTTATTTGTCCTGGATCTGTCATGCATCATGGGTTGACTCCTACAGGTTTCACTGGCTTTTTTTTCTTGTCCATTTTTTATCTATCCTCACGTACTGTCATCCTTCTGAAGGTGTTTTCATTGTTTTTTGTTTGTTTGTTTGTTTTGTTTTGTGTTTTGCTTTTTTTTTTTTTTTTGCTCAACTACATCCAAAAGAATGGGATTTGTTGTGCTGTTCATTTTCATGCATGTCTAACATGCATTCAGTCTCTCTCCCCACATTGTGTTTTTTAGAACCATGCAATGAACTATTATTCAATAATTGAAATTGAGCACATTTCTTAAAATCAGCATTCCGTGAATGTAAAAGTAGTAGCTTGAAATCAATCATATGCACAGTGTTCACAGAAATTCAGATAATATTGCCAACACTTTTAAAAACAGAATCTTTCTCCCAGAATTATCGGCTGAACATTGTCTGAATACCACTGAATATGCCTCTAGTATACTTCGTAAAATATAGCGATTAATCTGTGGGACTATGTTACAAGTTACAGTTACCAGATACTAATATACAGCACATTATGTTTTGTTTTGTTTTTAAGGTTGTAACATCCTTAGTCATTTTATTCTTTGTTTGGCATAAATAGTATTTGTAAATACAACTCAACTTTTAGTGTGGAAATAAACTACATTAATTAATAGGTTAATTTTGAAAAAAAATAATCTTTATTACATATAAAGGTTAAATTGTTTTATATGGTTTTATATCAATAGCCCCTTTAAAAATTATCTTCAAACTAGTATATTTTACTTACATGCAGAGCACCATTGTGGGACTTAAGACTAAGAGGCAGGGTTTTAGCTCACCTATCAAGAGATTCCCTATCCTTGAAGCTTGAGCTCATATTTACTGTTCTAAAAATGTGGATTGCCATCTCATAGCCAAAAACTCTGACCCAGAATTGTTCCTGTCTATAAGAACTGCAGAGACTAAAATGGAGAAGATACTGTAGAAAAAGAGGTCCTGTGACAAGCGAAACTTGGGATGCATCTCTAGGGGAGGTTCCAAGGCCTGACACTGTTACTGATGCTATGTTATACTTAGAAATAGGGGCCTATCATGACTGTTCTCTAGGAGGCTCAACAAGCAGCTGAAAGTCAGATGCAGGTGTTTACACCCAACCAATAGACAGACGCTAATGACTCTTGTGGTTGAATTAGAGAAAACCTGGAAGAAGCTAGGGAGGAGGACATCTCTATAAGACCAGTAGTCTCAACTAATGTGGACACCTGCTATCTCTAAGACACTAAGCTACCAACCAGGCAGCATACACCAGGGGATATGAGGCCCTTAACACATATACAGAAGAAGACTGTCAGATCTAGCCTCAGTGAGAGAAGATGCACCTAAACTTTGATAGACTTGAGTCTCCAGGGAGTGAGGAGGTCTGGTGTTTGTGTGGGTGAGGATATCCTCTTGGAGACAGGGGTGATGAATTATCGATGTGAAACAGTTGGACAGTGGACCGGGAGCGGCATAAAGTCTGGAGTTTAAAAATAAATAAATAAATAAATAAATAAGAAATAAAAAAAAAAAGAATTCTCAGCTGAGGAATCTCGAATGTCCAAGAAGCACCTAAAGAAATGTTTAACATCCTTAGTCATCAAGGGAATTCAAATCAAAATGACCCTGAAATTCTACCTTAACAGAATAGCTAAGATCATCAACTCAGACAACAGATGATGCTGGTGAGGATGTAGAGAAAGAGGAACATTCCTCCATTCCTGGTGGGATTGCAAGTTGGTATAACCACTCTGGAAAACAATCTGGTTGTTCCCCAGGAAACTAGAAATAGTTCTTCCTGAAGACCCAGCTATGCCACTACTGGGCATATACCCAAAAATGTTCCAACATATAAGAAGGGCACATGCTCCATTATGTTCATAGCAGGTTTATTTATGATAGTCAGAAGCTGGAAACAACCCAGCTATCCCTCAACTGAAGAATAGATAGAGAAAATGTGATACATTTACACAATGGAATATGATTTCATGAACTTTGCAGGTAAATGGGTGGAACTAGAAAATATCATCCTGAGTGTGGTAATCCACCCAAAAGGATATGCATGGTATGTACTCATGATAAGTAGATAATAGTTCGAAATCTCAGAATACCCATGATAAAACTCACAGACCATATGAAGGTTAACAAAGAGAAAGGCCAAAGTGAAGGTGCTTTAATCTCACTTAGAAAATGGAACAAAATATTTGGGAGGGGGGAAGGGAAAAATGGGAAGGCAAAACATATGTCAAGAGACACGAGACAAGTCCAGAGGTTCAGGACAATGAATAGAAATAAGTAGTAGTGGGGAGTGGGGAGCAGCCAGGGTTGCTAGAAAGTCCCAGACACCAGGAATGTGGGAAGCTCCCAGAACTCAGAGGAGATGATGTTAGCCAAAATACCCAAAAGGGAGAGATTGAACCTGAAGAGACCACCTTCAGTAGATAGACATGGCCCCCAGTGGGAGCATGGTGCCACCTACCAATCTCAATTTTTTTAAATATTTTTATTATGTGTTTTCCTCAATTACATTTCCAATGCTATCCCAAAAATCCCCCATACCCAGAATTATTCCTGTCAAAAGGAAACCCAGAGACAAAAATGGAGAAAGACAGAAGGAAAGGTCATCCAGAGACCACCCCACTTTGTGATCCTTCCCATATGCAGATACCAAACCAATATTGTTACTTATTGGCTGGGCCCTGTTATAGTTTGAATATTAAGTGCCCCAGAAGATTTTGTGTTTACATTATTTTAAATGAAAAATTACTATGTGTTATATTGCAGACTTATAATTATTAGTTATGATATTCCCCTTCCCAGGAAAATTACTCCATATTACTAATTTAAAGTTATATTCATTATAGCTGCCCATGGAATTCTTTATTTTCTCTCTTTTCATGCACCCAATCACTTGGGCTCATCTTTAAGGGCACTAATAGAACACCAAAGAGGAACACCTTGTTCCTTCTGCCCACTTCTCCTGTGGATCATACAGACTATCTCTAACTAACTTCCTTCTTCCAGTTGACTACTGTATCCCAGTCTCCAACACCCACCAGCATTCACTGTACACAGACTAACCACTAGTCAAGCAGACAACACATAGCTATCACACTATATAAAAATCTAAAGAGAAATAGATATAAAGGAACAAAATTACTCACCCAGCAAAAACAAACACAGAAACCAACATATAGACCTAAATCACCACATGCCCATATACCTAGATGCCAACTTAAGAATGCAATCAGCAACATCCAAGGCAGTATGTCTCCATCAGAGAATTGCTCTCCCAAAACCCCAGGCTCTGAATATTTCAATATAGCCACAATACACACACACACACACACACACACACACACATAGCTTAAAGCCAATGATATGAAGGTAATAGAGATCCTTAAAGAAGAAATAAACAAATTCAAAAACAAACAATTAGAGGAAATGAATAAATCCCTCCAGGAAAGCCAGAAACACACACACACACACACACACACACACACACAGAGAGAGAGAGAGAGAGAGAGAGAGAGAGAGAGAGAGAGAGAGAGAGAGAGAGAGAATTATAGGAACAAATATATGCCTAAAAAACATCAGGAACAAAGAAACAGATAAAAAGTGAAGAAAATGAATAAAACTGGTCAAAACCTCAAAATGGAAATAGAAGCTATAGAGAAAATACAAACTGAGGGGATTCTGGAGATGGAAAATTTTGGGATGTGAGTAGGAACAACAAAGGCAACCTGCACCTATCCATATTAAAGGCAATTGTCAGCAAGCATAATGCCAGCAGAGAACTAAATAGAGAGAAACTAAAAAATATCCCACTAAAATATGGAATGAGAGAAGATTGACAAGGGGATACAAATTGGAATGGAAGCAGTCAAAGAGTTATTATTTGCAGATGATATGTTGAATACATAAGTGACCCTAAAAGCTCCATAAGGAAACTATAATAGCTGATCAAGGCTTCCAGCAAAGTGGTTGGATGCAAAATTAATAAAAAAAGTGCCAGGAACCATCCTGGCATCACAAGTATATAGGTTGGACACAGCGTTAAATGAAGGTCAAAGACTTAATCTTTTGGCTTTGAAACTCTCTCTTACTGTTCTGGGGGCTCAAAGCTGATGCCCTCTGGAAACTTACTTCTCTTACTGTTCTATGCTAATAAGCACTGGTTTCTTTTTTCTTATGATATTGTGATAATAAGTGGTATTTTTTAAACTATTCTGTAGCTAAATGTTGCTGGTTTGTAGTAATAAACTCCTGTTAGCAGCAGCAGGGGATTGAGAAGAAAGAAGGCTTAATTATTAGGGATCTTTTCTCTCTGGCTTTATGACCTCTCTGGCCAGGCAAGGAACTTGGAACTTGTTAACTCTTCATGAACCAAACTGAAAAGAAGAAAAGGAAAGAAAAGAAAAGAAAGAAATTCATTTACACAGACAATGCACACAGACACACTTGCACTCATAATAATTCTGGTTAGGTCAAGCACCTGTCTCATAAACTCAATAAGTGTTCACACACATTTACATACATACATACATACATACATACATATATATCTACACACATATGCATATACATACAAATAGACATATATATATACACACAAATAGACATATATATATATATATATATATATATATATATATATATATATATTTGTGTGTGTGTGTGTGCCTGTGTGTGTATTTATATTGCACATACATATATACATTTGGTGGGCCAGCCTGAGCTTCAAATGCCACATACATAAATTTGGATGGATGGATCAGCGGCCCCCAAGCCAACCACTTAATTCCTTCTTTCTGGACTTCTTATATCTTCTTGACAAAATTTCTTTTCTTTTTTCAGTTTTCTTTTTTTTTCCTTTTTTCCATTGGGTATTTATTTCATTTACATTTCCAATGCTATCCCAAAAGTCCCCCACATGCTCCCCCACCCACTCTCCCACCCACCCACTCCCACTTCTTGGCCCTGGCATTCCCCTGTACTGAGGCATATAAAGTTTGCCCGACCAATGGGCCTCTCTTTCCACTGATGGCCGACTAGGCCATCTTCTGATTCATATGCAGCTAGAGACATGAGGGGGTACTGGTTAGTTCATATTGTTGTTCTACCTATAGCATTGCAGCTCCCTTTAGCTCCTTGGATACTTTCTCTAGCTCCTCCATTGGGGGCCTTGTGATCCATCCAATAGCTGACTGTGAGAATCCACTTCTGTGTTTGCTAGGCCCCGGCATAGTCTCATAGGAGACAGCTATCTCAGGGTCCTTTCAGCAAAATCCCGCTTGTGTATGTAATGTTGTCAGTGTTTGGAAGCTGATTGTGGGATGGATCCCTGAATATGGTAGTCTCTAGATGGTCCATCCTTTCCCCTCAGCTCCAAACTTTGTCTCTGTAACTCCTTCCATGGGTGTTTTGTTCCCAATTCTAAGAAGGGGCAAAGTGTCTACACTTTGGTCTTCGTTCTTCTTGAGTTTCATGCATTTAGCAAAATTGTATCTTATATCTTGGGTATTCTAAGTTTCTGGGCTAATATCCACTTATCAGTGAGTACATATTGTGTGAGTTCTTTTGTGATTGGGTTACCTCACTCAGGATGATGCCCTCCAGGTCCATCCATTTGCCTAGGAAATTCATAAATTCATTCTTTTTAATAGCTGAGTAGTACTCCATTGTGTAAATGTACCACATTTTCTGTATCCATTCTTCTGTTGAGGGGCATCTGGGTTCTTTCTAGATTCTGGCTATTATAAATAAGGCTGCTATGAACATAGTGGAGCATGTGTCCTTCTTACCTTTTGGAACATCTTCTGGATAGATGATTACATCATAGATAAAATGTACACAAAAAAGGGATTTACAGAAGGATGTTGATAGTAAATTCAAAGCAGTGTTTCATCCTATAATCTCATAAGTTCAAAGCAAAAGGTTCAATGGCCTCACTTCCTTTATCATGGTGCATCTCCTGTAACTTCATCCTTAGGCCTAACCTAGAATGAATGATATTCCTTGATCACTCATTTGTGGCAAGCCTAACTCTCTTTTTAATGTGTATATTTGTGAAAGCTCATTGAATCTTTATTATGCAGCCATTACTTACTATTCTATGAGGAGTGGGCACATTCTATTCTTGATTCTAACTTTAGTACATCATTCTGACAAACAACTAAAATCATCTTTTAAAACTTCTTGCTAAAAATCAGGCAAGTGTTATGTAAACAGCTTAATTCAAGAAAGTTCATCTTCATGTTGATATGCAGGAAATTTGCACAATAGGATGGGCTGATGTCCTGAAATCATTAGGCTATGTAATAGTGACAGGAAAGGCATATCAGTAGCAAGAAACAATCCTGGGATGAAATCTCTAAGACCTTGCGTTCTAAGAGCTCACCCAGCACAGGCCATGCAAAATTGTGCGTCATCTCCACAAATCTCCCTTGCATGCTTTTAGCCTTCCCTAGTCGGTTCTCACAAAAATTAATAATCAGTGGCACTCATATACAAATAGACTAAGAATGAAATCTGGGAAACATCTTTCACAATTACTTAAAATAATATAAAATATCTTGAGGTAATTCTAATCAAGCAAGTGAAAGACTTGAATGATAAAAAACTTAAAAGTCCTTAAAGAAAGAAAATCAAGAAAATATGGAAAGATCTCCCATACTAATGGATTGATAGAATTACCATAGTAAAATGTGCATCTTAACAAAGCAATCTAAAGAAATCCTATCAAAATTCTGACACATCTTCACAGACCTGGAAATAACAGTTCTCAGCTTCATATGGAAGAACACAAAATCCATGATAGCTAAATCAATCATGAACAATAAAATAATATACAGACTTGTAGAGGCAGCACCATCCCTGTTTTCAAGTTGTAGTACAGAGTTACAGTAATAAATACCACATGGTGCTGGCATAAAAACAAACACATTGAATGATGAAATCAAATTGAAGACTCAAATGTAAATTCACACAGTTATACACTGAAAAAGAGAAAGCAACATATGGTGCTAGCAAAATTATATGTCTGCATATAGAAGAATGAAAATAGACCCATAGTTATTACCCTGCAAAAAAACTGAAGTTCAAAAATCAGATATATTAAATCTTATAGAAGAGAAAGTGAGAAATAGCCTTGAACACCTTAGTGTAGGCAAGGACTTTCTGAACAGAACACCAATAGCATATGCACTAAGATCAAAATTTAGTAAATGGTAGCTCCTGAAAGTGAAGAGCTTCTCTAAGTCAAAGGATGCCATCAATAGGACAAAAAAGCAGCCTACAAAATGGGAAAAGATTTTACCAGCTCGAAATCTGAGAAAGGACTAATATTCAATATATACTCAATAAACTACAGATGAACAAACCAAATAATTCCATTGAATGATGGCATATAGATCTAAACAGGGATTTCACAATAACATAGTCTAAAAATCTGAGAAACCCATAAACAAATGCTCAATGTCACTAGCCATCAAGGAAATGCAACTCCAAATTAGACATCCCATCATACTCTTGTCTGAATGACTAAGGTCAAAATACAAGTAACATTTCATGCTGGCAAGAAAGGTGAGCAAGGAGAAAACACTTCCATTGTTAATAGGAGTGCAAATTTGCATAGGCACTGTGAAAATCAATATGGTGAATCCTCAGAAAATTGAGAATTTATTTAACTCAAGATCCAGCAATAGTATGTTTAGGCATATACCCAAAATGGTGCACTATCTACTAGAGGACACTTGGTCAACTAATTTTTTTTTTATAATAGAAACCTGCAACAACTTTGACATCCCTCAACCAAAGAATGGATAGAAAAAATGTGGCACATAAAAACAATGGAATATTTCTCAGCTGTTAAAATGGCATCATGAAATTTTTAGGCAAATGCTGGAACTAGAAAAATGTCATACTGAGTGAGGTAACCAAACCCAGCAAGACAAATACGGTATATATTCATTTATAAATTATAATTAGCTGTTAAGTAAATGATAACAAAGCTAGCCCTGAGGCTAATTATATTTGTTGTTAATTCTGTTCTTCTGTGAGTGATTAAGAACAAGGAATGAGTCAGCACTCAGGTGATTTCCTATAAACCTACTTCCCACCTTAATTTGTAAAATAAAGGAAAGCTGATAATTGGGCAGATAAAGGGGAAGGTGGAGCAGAAGATGGAGAAAGAAAGAAGAAGAAAATGGAAGAGGGATAGGACACAGAGGAGGAGGAGGAAGGAGAAAAGCAGTGTAGAAAGAAGCACCTGGCATGGAGAAACCATAAGTTCTAAGGGGTCTCATAGATGTGGAAGATGGTAGTGTAGCGGTAGATCTGCCCAATCTAGGTGCACAGCATGTATTCATATTAATTGAGTTGTGTTTTCGTTCCCGGGGAATATTTGGGTTGGAGATTTACTGCAACAGGTAGCATGGATCTCTCTGGAAAGGGAAAATGGAATAGAATGGGAGGGATCTGGTGTGCAGGGAAAATGGCATGGGTGAAGAAAGTACATGGAGAGATGGCTGGAAATAGAGGCATTTGTGGGTATGGGAAACCTAGTGTAGTGGAAACTTCCTGGAATCTATGAGGGTGACCCTACTGACAGTGTCTAGCAATGGGGGATAAAGGTATCTGAACTAGCCATCTCTTGAAGCCAGACTAGGCTCACAGAATTGGGACTGGATTTCATTTGTCTTTGTTCTTGGACAATGGGGTTCAACTACCCAGGCTGATGGTAGGACAGAGGGTTGCTTTCTGAAGACAGACAAGGTCCCCACTGCTAAGGAGAATTTCCACACTATTCATCAGAATTGGAGAAGTCAAGTTGATGTTTACATGGAGCCTTTACTCCTCTTTTCCAGTTTTTTTGGTAGGGAAAGCTACTCTGCAGACTACTAAAAAAGAAACACGAACATCAACCCAGCCAAAAAACCTCTGACCTACATATAATCTGTTCTGCCTCCAAGATGTGCTAATGCAGTAGTTGCACAGAATTTGGGGAAGTGACCAACCAATGTCTGATTTAACTTGAGGCTTACTCCGTGAGAGGAGTCTCCTGCACAACACTGCTTGGATGGCTGTGAACTGGAGACTGGATAGCAGAGAGACCTAGAGTAGAACAAAACAGGACTATCCTAAAACAAAGGAACAAACAAACACAAGAAGAAATCAATGAAATGATTCCTTATGATATTCTGCTCTACTCATAGATTCGTGTCTTATCCAGTCATCTTCAGAGATACTTCCTCCTGCAGCAGATTGGAGGGTATAATGAAACCTACTGCTAGACATTATATGAATAAAGGGTTAAACTAGGAGGTCTCTATCAGGTCTCTTCCCTCAGAAAGATTGAAGGAGTTAGATGGTATGAAGGACATCAGAACAAGGTCCAATGACTCAACTAAGCAGGGTTCATATGGGCTCACAGAGATGAAATCAGCAAGCATAGGAACTGCAAGCATCCACATCAGACACTCTGTGTTATGGTTGTTAGCTTGGTGTTTTTGTGGGACTCCTAACTGTGGGAGCAGGTGTGTCCTTGACTCTTTTGGCTGTTCTTAGAACTTTTGTTCTCCTATTGATTCACATTGTCAAGCCTTGATATGTAGGCTTTGCCTTATCTTATTGTATCTTGTTTTGTCCTGTTTGGTTGTCATCTCTTGGAGGCCTGGTTTGTTTGTTTGTTTGTTTGTTTATATTTTTAGAGAAAAAGGGGAATTAATCTGGAGGAAAGGGGAGGTGGAGGTTGCTGGGATGAATGGAGGAAAGAGAAATGGTGATTAAGATGTATTGAATGAGAGAGATGAGTCTACTTTCAGTAAAAGTAATATACACATATTTATACTTTCCATGTAGGGGACAAAAACCTATGATTCTATAAACAGAATTGTATCACTAAACATCATGTTTAGATGTACACAGTCAAAGGCTCTTTAAATTAAAAAAAAATAGATGAAATTATTTATTGACTATCCTATTTTGTGGGGGTTATTTCTTATCAGTTCAAGATATATATCTGTCATCCCATAGCCCTGTTGAAATCATTATTAATGAAGAAATATTAAAACCCTAAATGAAAGCTCATTTTAACCCAAATTTTAAAGAAATGAATAGCAATTTATAAAGACACTTCTATACTCCTAGCTACCTTCTATACTTACACTTATCATCACATTTATAGCTATGTTCTCTATGTATTCTACATAGTAACAGCAGTGACTATCATAAGAGAACAAAAACATTAAATTATAATGTTCATGTTTTTACAATTTGCAATATTCAATTCATTTCACATATTCACAGCATAACTATGGAAATAACAAGATGGACATGAAATTTGTTCCTTCCAAATAAACTAATAGCAGGAATGTAGTTCCATGCTTGAGGTGATTGAAGTTAGTCTTCAAAAAAAGACTGAAACAGTAAGACAAACACAGCAATGGTTTCATTAGCACTAGCATCAAAATGTAAGAGAAATCGTAAGTATTTTTAAAGTCTTCAGAGAACTGTGCTATTAATCAGAACCAGAGTTTCACTAAAAATTTTTCTTGGTGAAAAATGCTACTAAAACATATGTAATTATGTTACACAGGCAAACTTGAAAATTCTTGATGAGAAACAGCAAAATATATTTAAAGATATACCTATTCATTCAAAGATCTATCACATACTGAAGAAAACTACAAAAATATAAACAATTTTCTGATGGTCAGAATGTGAAAACAAAGAGTTTGAACAATATTAGAAAACACAGCTATCCTACAGAAAGGGGTAAGATAAAAGACTAGAATTTAAAAACGTTCACTTTTAGGAAGAAAATTAAAATTAATTCTTAAAGTCTAAAACTCATCAGTAGTAAGTAAATGATAAATGAAGAAATCAGTGTTTACTGCAAGTCATTGTGCAGTCTAATAAGAATGTTTTGAATGTTTTTGTTGCTTTATTTTGATTCCTTTGAGACATAGTCTGACTCTCTAGCCCAGTTGATTCTGACTCACAGAGATACTACTGCCTCTGGATCCCATCTGCTGGGATTTCAGGCATGAGGTAATATGCTTCATTGATAATGAAATGTTTGAAAAGAATAAGGAAGCATTCTAAGTTGCAGACAAGACACGTACATAAGCAGAAGGTGAGCTACAAAGTCCTCACAAACTCAACAAACACCAAAGAAATGAAAAAAGTCAACACACAAGGCAATCATAAGGAGCAAAATATAAGTCATGAATCTGTAATATCATCTTTAGGTCACTGAAAGTTTCTAGATGAAACCTATTTTATACTAAGATGGTAGCAAAATACCTGAAAAGTAAACTTCATTTTAAGTAGTAATTAATGCAAATAACACTAAGAGCTCCATGGGAAAAACAGTATTAAAATAGCAATATAAAACAAGGCACATTACTGTTACAAAATCACTAAAATAAGGGAATAAACTGAATAGAATAAATTAATGAAGTTCAATGGCATGTAGTCAAATAGGACTAAAAGGATCTAGTAAGAATATAGGCAGGGAGGTACATATTTAGCTGAAGGACCATTAATATGCCCAAGTAACAAACCCACACTTATTTTTTTAAATCTATATTATGTAAATACAATGTAAGGTAAAATGTTTAAAAGAATAGGCTGATTTAATCTCTTAATCTATTTTTCAATGAATGGTAAAACATACACCAAAGTGAACTAGACAGCCTGGAGCGTAAGGGAATACATAGGCAGAATACAGAGCACATGAACATAGATGTTAATACTGAAAAAATTTGATAGTGGGATTGTAGCTACCCAAATCTGGAGTGAGTAGACAGAAGAAGTTGCTCAACAGACACTGTTTTATACATGGGATAGGTGAATTCTGCTGTGATGTCACATTGGAAAGGAACTATAGATGGAAATGTGTGGCATATTTTAAAACGTAAGAAATAATTGTTGTGCTTTCATTTGATATGAATGACAATCCTATCAGGGAATAAATGTACTCATCCTGATTTGAATATTATACATCCTCTCTGTGTGTTATACGTTTCATCTGATATCTTAAATATACTAGTGTTCTACGCCACTTAAAAATAAAATTGATAAGCATTGTTAAATAAATGACACAAGAATGAGTGAGAGAATTATTCTCATGCAAAAGAGAAAAGTTGATCCAGGCAAATATCAGATTTTATCATAGCAGCAGGCAATGATAAAAGACAGGGTGTATCAGCAGCTATCAGACTCTGTAAAATAGAAAATGTATTTACAGAATTCTTCTGTAGTCAAATATGTCCCCATTATAAAGAAATGGGAGAGATTTATCATTATTTTATGTTTAAAAAGACATTATGATCCTGGGAAAATATAATATTCTTAAACTCTTCTGTAAAACACTTAAATGACTAATCAAAATATAATAATTGGAATGAGAAATATTTTGTCAATCAATGATAAAATGCAAGGGAAAAGATAAACTAATGTGAAAACTTATGTACTGAAGGGAAATAAAATTATTATAATAAAAATAATTGAGTGGTAAAAGAAGAGAAAACTAATAGGAAGATCATTCACTTTCATCTATAGGTAATATAATTTTGTAATGAACAAACTAAATGTAAAAAGTACTTTACTTTTTTATTGTTTCATGTTGTATCATTTCTTTTTAAAAATTATTTCATTTATTTACATTTCAAATGGTAGCTCCCTTTCCTGTCTCCCATCTGCAAAACCCCCTCCCCCTTCCCTCTCTGATTTGCTTCTAAGAGGGTACTCACACACTCACCCTCCTGGTTCACCCCTCCATCATTCCCCTTCTCCAGGGAAACAAGCCTCCACAGGACCAAGCACCTCCCTTCCTACTGATGTCAGATAAGGCAGTCCTCTGCTACATATTTAATGGGATCGTATTGATTCATTTTATATAATTGCAAGCTTCCTTTGAAAGACTAGAACAAAGGATAAAAAACTATTTCCAAGACTGCTTTAGTAAATCTTTCTCTGTTAAGTCAAGGTAAATATAACATTTAAACTTTTGAATTCCTATTTGTGAATTTTGCATATGTGTTGTCAGGACTCAGCATGTGTGCCATATCATATGTGTAAGGAAGGACCACTCATAAGAGTCTTTTTTTTTCCTTCCACACGGGCTTTTGATGATGGACTTCTGGTCATCATGTTTGGTGGGAAGTGTCTTTCTACTGAGACATCTGACAGAGGCACACCAAATTTATACATCAGTTTTACAAGATACCATCTACTTTTGTAATATTCCTATTTATTTTTTCAAACACAGAAATACAAAAGATGCTTATTTCTGTTGATTAATGTATTGAACAACTTTTCATTAATTTGTAATTATTTGTCTTTTATTTTTTTTCTTTTTTGTTTTTGTTTTCTTTTTTCAATTTTTATTGAATATTTTCTTTATTTACATTTCAAATGTTAACCCCTTCCTCCCCCAGAATCCTTCTCTCCCCTTCCCCCTCCCCCCTTCCCCCTGCTTCTATGAGGGTGAACCAACCCACACACTCCTGCCTACCCGCCCAGGCATTCCCTTACATTGGGGCATTGAGACTTTATAGGACCAAGGACCTCTCCTCCTGTTGATGCCTGACAAAGTCATCCTATGCTACATACATATATGGCTGGAACCATGGGTCCCTCCATGTGTACTCTTTGGTTGTTGGTCTAGTCCCTGGGAATTCTGTGGGGTCTGGTTGGTTGATATTGTTGTTCTTCCTATGGGGTTGCAAACCCTTCAGCTCCTTTAGTCCTTTCTCTAACTACTCCATTGGGGAACCCATTCTCAGTCCAGTGGTTGGCTGTGAGCATCCATCTCTGTACTTGTCAGGCACTGTCAGAGACTCTCAGGATACAGTTATATCAGGCTCCTATCAGCAAGCACTTCTTGGAATCTACAATAGTGTCTGGGTTTGGTAACTGTATATGGGATGGATTCCCGGATGGGGCACTCTTGGGATGGCCTTTCCTTCATCTCTGCTCCATAGTTTGTCATAAGTATTTTCTTCCCCTTTCTATGAAGGACTGAAGCATTCACACTTTGTTTTCCCTTCTTCTTGAGCTTTATGTGGTCTGTGAATTGTGTCTTGGATACTCTGAACTTTTGGGCTAATATCCACTTATCAATGAGTATATACTATATTTGTTCTTTTGCAACTGGGTTACCTCATTCAGGATATTTTCTAGTTCCATCCATTTTGCCTAAGAATTTCATGAAGTCATTGTTTTTAAAAACAGGGTAGTACTCCTTTGTCTTTATTCAATTTATTAAGTTATGGACATAGGCTATTTATAAAATACAGACAGGGCCTTTGTAATATAAATGATATTAAACATAATATCTTCATGAAGTCAGTGAGTTTTTATCTTTAACATTTCTAGTCTTTCAATCTTTTGCTATTCATCTATTTATTTGTTTGTTTATTTATTTATTTTGAAGCAGGGTTTCATGTAGGCTATGCTGATCTTATATTCTTATATAACCAAGGTTGATCCTGAACTTTGTTTATATTGCCTCCAACTTCCACATGCTGGGAGTTTTTATTTTTAAGATGAGATATATTTATTTTCTTTTGATATATTACTATTATTATTATTATTACATCTAGACTGTAGTTTCCAGTCCTTCTTCTACTGTCAGTTACATCCCTTAACTTACCTTCTGAGCAGATCCACACCTCCTTTGCACCCATCCACTTGTCTACCATTTATATTCAGAAAACATAGGCTTCCCATGGATATCAAACAAACAACTTTCAGTATGACTAGGCACATTTCCTGGTATTAAGATTGGATGGGGCAACCTAGTGTGACATATGGAGAATTGGTCCCCAAATGCAGGCAAATGAGTCACAGACAGCCCTGCTCTTCTTGTTGGGAGTCCCATAAGATAATCAAGTTACACAATTGTAACATATATGTAGAGATTGAGCAGGGTTAGACATGCAGGCTCCCTGGTTCCATATTCAGTCTCTGCAAGTTTCTATGGATCCATCTATTAGTTGATTCTTTGGGTTTTCTTGTGGCATTTTGACACTCCTGGCTCCTACAATCCTTCTCTCTTTTTCTCAGGATTTCTCAAGCTTTACCTAACATTTGGCTATGTGTTTCTGCGCCTCTTTCCATCAGTTACTGTAGAAAATCTTTCTGATAACAACTGAACTAGGCACCAATCTATGAATATAGCAGAATATCATTATTATTTTATTGACTTTATCATGTTTAGCTAGTTGTGGGTCTCAGAGATATCTAGCTTTCAGGTAAATATGAGTTTTAAAAATCCACATTAATGTCCTTTCTGTGCTCCATCTTCCAGTACAAAATCCTACCTTCAATAGAGAATCTGTACTCCACTCCCCAACTCAGAGCTTGGTTTCACTCCCAGGAGTCCTGGTGCCACCCAGGAAAAACAGGTGGGAAGCCTATGCCCCAGGCCCACATCATCTGGGCCTCCAGCAAACCGAGCAGCTATTAGTTCTTCCCTGTCCTTTCTGAGTTCCATTTTCCTCTCTGACCACCACCTGTAGTCATGTATATGTACTCCACTACCCAGACCACAGATTTGCCTGTCTCCTGGGAAACCTGTTGCCACCCAAGAGGAATAGTTCCAGAGGCTGCTGCTCCCTGTGACTACCAGGTCAGACAATACCAGAGACAGCCATATGGCTAAAGGCTGGCATACAATGAAAATCAACAAAATTCAATGCAATATGTCAACATCAGAACCTAGCCCTGGGTATCCTAACACACCTGAAATGCAGTATTATGATCTTAAATCTCATCTGATGAAGATGATAGAGGACTTTACCTTTAAAGAGGAAACAAATAAATCCTTTAAAGGAATACAGCAAGGTAAAATCAAGCAGATAAAAGAAATGAATGAAACTGTTCAAAACCTGAAAAACAATAAAGAAACACGAACGGAGACATCCCTGGAGATTTAAAACTGAGGAGAGCAAACAGTAATTACAGAGACAAACATCACCAACAGAATAGATGAAATGTAAAAGAGAATCTCAGAAAAAGAACAATAGAAGAAATTTATACATCTGTCAAAGAAAAATGCCAGATCTAAAATGTTTCTAATATAAAACATCCAGGAAATTTGGGAAACTATGAAAAGACCAAACCTAAGAGCAATGGAATAGAAGAGGATAAAAATTCCTAGTTCAAAGTCCCATAAAATTACAAAACTGTAGAAGAAAACTTCCCTAACTTAAAGACAGGTATGGCTATAGACATAGAAGAAGCCAAAAAAAAAAAAAAAAAAAAAAAACCATGAAATATTTTGGACCAGAAGAGAAAATGCCTTGGTTCATAATAACTAAAACACTAAATATACAGAACAAAGAAAGAATATTGAAAAGTGGAAGGGGAAAAGGTCAAGTAATATATAAAGGCAGGCTATTAGAATTACATCTGATTTCTCAACAGAGACTGTAAATGTCAGTCTTGCAGATGTCTTGCAGACCCCAAGTGACCACAATATCAGCCTAGAATAATATACACAGCAAAACTCTCAATCACCATAGATGGAGAAACCAAGTTATTCTATGACAAAACCTAAATACACACACACACACACACACACACACACACACACACACTACCACCACCAACATCAAAATAAAAAGATCTAACAATCATTGGTGAATAATATCTCTCAACATCAATGGACTCAATTCACCAATAAGAAAACACAGGCTAAGAGAGTGTGTACATAAACAGGATCCACCATTCTACTGCATCCAAGGAAAATCATATCAACAAAGCTAGAAACTACCTCAAAGTAAAGGGTTGGAAAAAGGGTTTTCTAAGCAATTAGACATAAGAAAAAAGCTGCAGTAGCCATTCTAATATCTAATAAAAACAGACTTTCAACCAAAAGTAATCAAAAAAGATGGGGAAGGACACATCAAAGAATAACACAACCAGATGGCATCTGTATTCTGAACAGCTATGCAAGGGCAACCACATTCATAAAAGAAACATTACTAAAGTTTAAGTCACACATCACACAAGACACAGTCATAGTGGGGGACTTTAACACTGCACTCTCACTAAGGAACAGGTCACTGAAACAGAAATTAAACAGGAATGATGAAACTAACAGATGTTATGAGCCAAATGGACCTAACGAATCCCTGAGAAACTTCACCCAAAGACAAGATAATATAACTTCTCAGTACCCCATGGAATATTCTCCAAAACTGACAATATATTCATTCATAAACTAAGCCTCAACAGATACAAGAAGATTGAAATAACCTCTTACATCTCATATGATCACCATAGATTAAAGGTGAACTTCAACAGCATAGGGAACAACAAATATTGTTCTTCTGGGTCACACAGGTTAAAAGGTGTCTCTTGAAAGCAGACATGGGAAAGAATGTTTTCCTGAAGCAGACATCGGTAAAAGGATGTTGTGATATAGCAAACATGTGGAAGGACCTGTGATGAAGCAATATAAATATGACCCTGAAGACAGACAGAGACCTGGACTGAAGCTTCTGAGTCAAATTTGATGTTTGCTATGGGACCGAATTGCTGACAAAGAATATTGAGCATGCCCTCAAAGAACTATTGCTAAACCACATCTGCCATATCTAATAAGTTTTTTCTGCCCCTACCTCAGATGAGTAGAGGGCAAGAGGAAATGTTGAGCCCTTATTAAAATAGACTGCAAAAAATTTACACCTACACTGAGATTCCATCTTAACCTACCAAAATGGCTAAGACTAAAACCTCAATGGGGAGGATTTTGAGGAAGGGGAACATTCCTCCATTGTTTGTGGGAGTGCAAAATTTTACAACTACTCTGGAAAATCAATTTGTCAGTTTCTCAGGAAACTGTAAATTGTATACCTGAAGTCCCAGCTATATCACTCCTGGGCATATACTCAAAAGATGCTCCACATACAACAAAGACACATGCTTGACCATGTTCAAAGCATCCTGAGTGAGGTAAGCCATACACAAAAACACGTGCATGGATGGTATGGAGTCAATTATAAATGGCCATAGCAATAAAGTACAGGATACCCACAATATTCTTCATAGACCTAAAGAATCTAAAAAAGAATGAAGACCCAAGGGAAGATGCTTGAATCTCTCTTAGAAAGGGGAACAAAATAGTCATAGGAGGGAGAAGGAGGGGTGAAACTGGGTGGAAGAAAGATGGAGAGGGGAATATGGGGTATTCAGCATTGGGTGTGAGAAGAGACAGGAGAGAGGGCGAGATGGACAGGAGAATAAATGCCAATTGGACCTGGGGGTGGGGATGGGAGGGTGGGGAGCATCTCTAGGAAGTACTAGATACCTGGGGTTGGGGAGACTCCTAGAAGTCAGTGTGGGGGAACCTTAGCTGAATTGCAGTTTGGATATGGAACCTGAAGAGGTAACCTTCTCTAACCAGGCAGGATGCTGAAGAATAAGAACATCAACCCACCCACAAAACTTTTGACCCCATTTTTTCCTATCTTAAAGAAATGCAAGATCAAAGATTGCCTTAGTCAGGGTTTCTATTCTTGCACATCATGACCAAGAAGCAAGTTGGGGAGGAAAGGGTTTGTTTGGCTTACACTTCCGTACTGCTGTTCATTACCAAGGAAGTCAGGACTGGAACTCAAGCAGGTCAGGAACCAGGAGCTGATGCAGAGGCCATGGAGGGATGTTCTTTACTGGCTTGCTTTTCCTGGCTTGCTTAGCTTGTTCTCTTATAGAACCCAAGACTACGAGCCCAGAGATGGTCCCACCCACAAGGGGCCTTTCCCCCTTGATCACTAATTGAGAAAATGCCTTACAGTTGGATCTCATGGAGGCATTTCCTCAACTTAAGTTCCCTTCTCTGTGATAACTCCAGCTGTGTCAAGTTGACACAAAACTAGCCAGTACAAAGATGGAGCATAAACTGAGGGACTAGCCAACCAATAACCAGCCCTACCTGAGACCCATCCCACAGGCAAGCACCAATCTCTGACACTATTAATGATACTCTGCTACACTTGCAGACAGGAGCCTAGCATAATTGTCCTCTGAGAGGCTCCACTTAGCAGATGACGGAAACATATGTGGAGACACACAACCAAATATTATCTATGTGTTGGGGAAAGGATTGGTGGCCCTAAAGGTGATAGGAATTCCACAGGAAGAGCAAGAGAATCAACTTAGACTCTCAGAGACTAGGTCACCAACCAAACAGTATACACAGACTCAGCCAACACTCCAGCACAAATGTAGCATATGTGAATTTCAGTTATGTGTGGGTCCCCCTACAACTGGAAGTGGAGATGCCTCTAAAGCTCTTGCTTGTCTGTTGAATCTCCTCCTCTAACTGGGCTGCCTTGTCTGGCCTCAATGAGAGAGGATGTGCCTAATCCTTCAGAGACTTGGTGCCCCAGGGTAAGAGGATACTGTGTTTCGGGGAGCTTGTATCCTTTCAGAGAAGGAGAGAGGGGATAGAATAGGGACTATGGGCGGTGTGTGTGTGTGGGACTAGGAGAGGGGACAGAGATCAGGCTGTAAAATGAACAACTAAATACATTAATGGGAAAAGTAAAAGTCACCTTAAAATTTATTTCGGTAAATGCTTGAAATACTTTTTGTGATTGAAAAATTGTCAGTTGTCACATTTTTACATTTGAGAATTAATTAATTTATGTGTTTACTTGTTTATTTAAGGCAGAGTTCTCTTTTGTTACTTGTCAAGGTGGATGGGGTTGAAAGGGTGGATGGTCTGTCCAGGATAATAAATGTGTCCTCAGTGGATGTGGTCCATGTCACCAAGAAAAGGTGTCTTCATGAAGCAGGTGCACAGCTGGTCCATCCAGAGCTTGCTTCATGCTGCAGGAGTGTGTGACATGGGTCGAGAGTGAAATCTACAAGGTAGTTGTGCTAACAGGTGAGAGTGGCCATGTAGAAGTCATAGAGGCACACAAGGTTTGTGGAGAAGTAGGTAGTGTTGTAGAAGGTACTAAAAATGCTCCCAAACTGAGCATTGAACAGCGTCTATGTGATGAATCTCATTTCTTGTTGCTCCTTCACCCAAGTTGTCAGTACCTACAGTGACTCTGCATCTGTAAGTCTGCTTACACTCTAGCAGCCCAGTGAGAGCCTGCTGCTAGGTCAATGAGTGCAAGCACTGTTGTGTTGATTTTGCAGATCTCACACTCTAGCTGAGGGATGATGGCTCCTGTGTGCATAAGATCCACCAGGTCACTATAGAAGTAGAAAACTCAAGGTCCTCCCCATTCTGTCAGAGGAAGAAAATTAAACAGCTTTCTCTGGCCATAAATCCTGACCTTTTCTCAGCAAGTGATATGGTCCCAATGGAGTGAGTTCTTCTTACCAAGCTTTTGAAAAGGCTTGTGCTGGTTAGTGAAAAAGTTGGGCTTGTCTGACTAGACAGTAACCACTTAGAAGAGTTGGCACCAACTGGGACCCACCATGTGCCACGTGCCTTCATCCACAAAATTGAAAGGACTCTTGGTGATGAGAAACAGTTCTTTTCCATGGGTTACCAAGCAGCTCAGGACTGCAAATGTTTCCTCTCTCATCATGACATGCTTCTCCATGTCTTGCTGGTACACGGGACACTTTACATATACATCCTGGATGCATGGACACCTTGAGATGTACTTGGTCAAACGTCAGGCTGTGGCTCAGAAAGTAGTCCACCACACAAGACACCACTGCCATCTCTGAGAGTGAGAGGATATCCATGAACCGTTTTATAGAAAGCTCCTTGCCCTAAAAGCCTCTCATCTGCTATAGTGGGTGCCTCCATATAGATCAATCATTTTATCATTAGGCACAGGCTGGATGCCCCTGAAGTCTGTTCCTTCTTGTATATAATGAAAAGCATCCATTTTCATCCAAAGGGTCTTCTTAATGTAATAGTGGAGGCTATGGATGGCAAAGCTGGGGTCATAATCACACTTCCAAATCCCCTCAGGGTACTTACGTAGTTCTCGATCAGTATGTCCCAGGCAGCAGTGAAGATCTCAGGGTGCAGCACATCTGCATACTGAGCCTGTGTATCATAGTCATAGTCAAAGCCATAGACTTAAACTTCGCTCAAGCTGATCTCATTGTTGACGTGGATGGCGGCTGGTTTTAGGAGGCTTCAGACTTCAGAGGGCAGAAGGTCATGTACCAGCTTCTGCAAATCGCCGCAGTCTGTGGTCATGCTGGAACAGTGGGTCTGGGACCCAGCGGGCTTCAGCTAGGGCAGGAGGGTGAGGACAAGGTGGCCAACAATCTATCAGCCTTGGCCTCTGCACCGCAGACAGCGCTGAACTGTGCACTGAAGTCTAGCAACCGCCAGGCCAACAGAATGTTGTCTTCCCTGCCCTCTGCCTGTATGATTGCCCGATTGCCTGCCGGCCTGCCTGCCTGTCTGCCGCCCTCCAACTTAAGAGAATTTTTTTACAGTGTCAGTGAATTTCCTTAAGAATTTTCTAAAGGAAACTAATCGTCTCATTGAAATATTTAAATATATTTGTTGTTTTAATGGTTTATTTTCAATTGTACTGACTAGAAAATATCATTAATAATCTAGATGATCTCGTTTTGTGTTAAGAAAAATAAGTGTTAAAGATTAATTAATACTTATAATGTAGAGTTTCAGATTATTTTATCACTGTTGTAAGAAAATGTGAAAGTAAAAGTAAATATTAATAATGTTCATTAATTCATAGTACTAGAATAATATTTATTTTTCACATCTAATATAATTAAATTTATTATTTAATTTTTTAGTTGTGTACAGTTTTTTTGGTTGAAAAGACTATAGTTCATTAAAACTATATGTGCTATGACTATGGAAAATTCCTGATACTAGAAGAATAGATTTTTAATATTTATTTTTCATGTTACAAATGACTTTAATTAGCCAACATATATTAACTAAGAAAATAAAATATTGGGACTGCCATACCTCCCAATTTTAAGAGCTAGCACTAAGATATACTAATCAAGATATTGTGGAAAAATAGTGAATGCACTGGACTTTGGAAAGGAGAAAGCAGCTCAGAAACAGATCCACGGAAGCATTGCCACCTGTATTGATAACACTGCACAAAGGAGGTACGCCTGCTGTCAGAACACAGGTTCCTGGAACTTCTGGATACTCATGCAAAAAGCTCACCATTCTCTTCTTGTACCATTAAAGGATTAACTCTTTATGAGTACAGGAAGAAAATGAGAAGCATACTATTCCCAGGTAAATATACAGGTTATTAATGAGCAATATTTCATAATGACTATTCAGATACAAAATAAAGTACAATCAGTGAAGAAAACAACAAGATCAATTTAATTAAAATTATAAATTCTATCTCTGTGGTATACATTGTTAACAAAAGAAAACCAATCTTACACTATATTTTATTAGCTACTAATAAAGATTAAAAATTAGATGTTAATATAAGACTTGAATCTAAAATATACAAAAGTTTCTTCACATTGAACAGTAGAAAACGCACCCTCCAGTTTAAAGTATGCAAGGCACTTATAGAGACAGTTGTTCAAAGAACATCATAAGTAAACAATTCAAAAGGCTTCAGCATAATATGTCCCTTAAGAAATGAGTATGAAGGAGGCCAGAGAGAAGGCTCAGTGGTTATGAGGGAATATTGCTCTCTCAGAGAACCTGGACTTGATTCCCAGCTCCCACCTGGGCTGTGCTGTAGCTCCCTGTAATTCTATATCCATGAGGATTCACTGTCTCTGGTGACATCTGAGCAGACACTTACATACACAACCCGCCCCCCCCATGCACACACAAATATAATGTAAAAAGTAAATCAATGAACACCAAACACTCTATATTAGTGAAGATTGGAGGAACAGTTAAAATTTTTTGAAAAAGTGTATGACTTTAGGACTTCCTTGTTAAAAAAATTGAGGCAAAATTTTAAGATCTTTATTAGGGTTGTTAACCTAAGGCAATGGGCTATAGTACATTTGTTTTCTGTGTAACAGGACAAGTGTGCATACAGTGCTGTAGATTTCTATTACTATGAGTTCAAAGAAAATGACTTTAAAGAAAAGGAGCACTATAGTTTTCAACATTTGCATAATGAATGAAACTTCAAAAGATATTGCAGGATAAGAATACATAAAGAGAATACCGAGTTTCCTCTTTCAGTTATGCAGTCTCTGTGTTTTAAACGTTGCCTAGGGAACAACAGACACAGCTTTATGTGCATTTTTCATCTTACAGTCTTTAAGATGGAAAATAAGCTGTGTCTGAAGAGGTCCAAGTGGGATGATCTGAGGCACTTCTCATCACTGGGAGGATCATTCTGCCTGAAATGATGGCAATATTTTTTTTTACTTAACTTTACAAACTTATGTTTTATTATTAAAGATGACAAAAGAATTGAATAACACAAACTTGTGCTGGGATAATTTTACCCTGGGTAGTATCAAAGCAATCACTTTGTCGTGTATATAATTCATTTCTTTGTAACATAATCAGAATATTGTATTTATGTCTGACTTGTTCTTCAGCATTTGACTTCAGCTGTAATCATGTTCTCACTCAAAGGACATGGCCCATCATGTGAAAGAGAACAGACTATGATTGTCTACAACTTAGTTTATGTTTTTCATTTCCTAATTGAGTGTTACCTTATGTCTTCTAAACTTTTCTTCTTGTTAACTAAGGCAAGGCTATTTCATCCTGTGGATAGAATAGAATAATGAAAAATAACAATTTTGTTCTGTGAATTCCATGTAGATTAGTAGCTTCTGTGCCAGTCATATGGGCTGGTTAGATTTTGTTGACTTGCACCAGGGAATTATCATCTGAGAGAGGGAATTTTAGTTGAGAAAATACATCCATCTTATTGGTCTTTAAGCAAATCTGTGAGATTTTTTTTTTTTTTTTTTTTTTTTTTTAGTAGTAGCTGTGCATGAGGGCTCAGTCCATCATTACCAGTGAGTTCAGTCCATTATTGTGGGCAAGTGGCCTGGGTTGTATAGAATGGCAAGCTAAACACCATTCATTAGGAATAAAGCCAGTAAATAGAATTTACATAGTCCCTAATACAATCCCTAAGTTTAGGTTCCTGCTCTGAGTTTCTGCTCTGACTTCCCTCAATTATCTATTGTAATCAGGTCATGTAAGCCAAATCAACTCTTTCCTCCCTGTCTTGCATTTAGTAATGGTCTTTATCACAGGAACAGTGGCAAACTAAGAGAACAGCAGAATAAGGCACAAACAGGGCCCAGAATTCTACAATTCTGATAAGGATTTTTTTTCCCAAGACAGTGTTTCTCTGTGCTGTCCTGAAACCCATTTTGTAGACCAGAATGGCCTTGAACTGACAAAGATCCACCTGCCTCTGCCTTCTCATTCCTGGGATTAAAGGCATGCATCACTATCACTAAATTCAATAAAGCTTTTAAAGAACCATTTAAGATGCTGTTAGGCAAATGAAAATGTGAACTACTTTAAGAATGGAAGGTCACTGCATTTTGCAGAATGGAAATGGTACACAGTATGATTTGTGTCAAGACCTGAAAGACATATTAGAGAACACATAGTGCAAACATGAGTTACTCCTTCAAAGTGGAAATTTGAACTACTGAATTTCAGAAATGGCAAGGAAAATTTAAAAAAAATTCTGAGTAATGATAGCAGAAAGTGAAATAAGAGGTTGTTGTGTGGATTTCATTAGAGGATAGGAAGGTAATAAACCTTGTACTGTTGGTTTTAGTGATTAGTAGTACATTTTAAGTAATTTAGCAAATTTAGCAATTATTTTAGTAAGCTAGCGATTAGTAATAAAATACGAATTATAGGGATTTTGTACATATTGAGTGTTAATCATTTATTAAACATATACTTTGAAAATACTTGCTTTCATCTGTTATTTCATCTTGTTATTATACTGAGTGTGTTCTTTCCTATAAACTGTTTTAAATTTTTAAAATAGGCTATTTGTTGTGGAAAATATTAAGAAAGATGAACCAGCATGATCCCCCGCTTGTACCAGCAACTGTCTGCCCCTGCGGTATGACCAGCCATGCACTGGCAGGCAGTGGCCAACCTTTTTTTATTTCATGGAGACTCAGGCTCAGAACTCCATAATCTCTCTGCCCAGCTCAATAAGTTCACACTCTCAGGTCGCTACCACGCCAACCCCATGCTTCATATTCTCCACGGCCTATGTGGTGCACCCTCAGGCAAACCCACGCTTTGCTGCCATACCTTTCTCTCTTGAACCCGGACAAGCTGTGTGAAGGAAAACTCAACACAAACTTAGTTAGAAACAATAGTAACTCAATCACTGGGCGCCACAACTAAAATCCTAATCTGGCAAGCCTTACTTAATCTAAATCCTCCGGTGGTGGGATCTGCCACTGAAACCCGGAGACAGGAGACACTAGTAGCTTGTCCTCACACTATCCCTGTCAAAAAAAGGACCTCTCTACTGCTTCCGCTCTTCCCCTCTACAACCCAGAAGTCCCTCCTACTCACCCAGTGATTGGCTCCTTTATTCACTAGGAGATTGGATCACAAGAAGTCACCTGAGTATGACTTACTCCTTGTATTCAACCCCTCCCAGGAGAGCAGAACTAGCATCAACATACAGCACCAGGCTCATCCACAATATCTATTTATTTATTTTTTCCTTCTATGTTTTTTCTCTCTTAATATGCAAGAAAGAATTGCCAAATCTAACATCTAACATCTTTCCTCTATGCGTCACAGTTTACATCTTAATTTTAGGCTGTGATCTGTGCATATTAGTTTTTATTATTGATCTTTAAGAGTCTTATCTAAGAGACTCTGAGATGCAGCAGCAAACAGATGCTTGTTGTTTATGTATTACTCATGCTAGGAAAAAAAATCACCTTCAATTAATAGGGTTCTTTAATAAATGGTTGAAGATTCAAAACCAAAGTTCTTGTTAATTAAAAAAGCAATTTCTTGCTGCTGACATTATACTAAATATTTTAGAAATATTTTAACTAATAACACCTGTAAATGGAAAAAATATAGTATTAAGAAATTAAATTGTATATATGAGATTACATCAATACCAGCTTAGTAAGCTTGAAATTCATGAGAATAATATGTTAAATGATAGAACAATAAGATATTATGAATAACAAATCAACGTCCCTGGGTGACGTGACAGTAGAGGTTCTCAACATTGTCTTCCATCAGAGTTGCTCGGAAAATCTAACAAGAAGTTTTGTAACTATACCCCAGATTACTGAGATGCTTGGAACTTCAATTTCTAAATCATCTTGGGTGATTATTGTGCAGTTGTCTAGCATCTGCCTCAGCACAGCTGCTTAGGAATCACTGAACACTATCAGAACACAGAAATATCTCATTTGCGTGGATATGGGAAATGCACACTCACACTGGAAATGTGTTATTATCTATTCAAACTGTCAGCTGCCAAGGAGAATTGTTATTATTTGTCTAGGGAAGCATCCTTTAGGGATTTGTACAGCTTAGTTTTCTGATAATGGAATATGTGTCATTATTACTGTTAGGAGAAAAACGATGTTGAAGAAATGCAACCATAAAATTGTGTAGTAAGACTTTCGGTACATGACAGCTTAAACCAACTTGTGCAGGTCATACAGAGGAGACAAAGTAAGAAGTGCTGAGAGACACTTTACTCCCTGTCACTCAAACACAGGAGTGGAATTTCACTTTTCAGTAGTCAAAGAGATCAATTAAATCAACAATTACAGAATGAATAAACCAATCCCACAGATTTGTGTGATATCAAGAAAGTGGTTGAGAATAAATTTTATCAAGTGCAATTTTCTTCTACCAAGCTTAGGAAAACTTCTCAAAATGGTAGGAACAAGAACTTTTTCCTTCCTCTTTCAAAAAGCTGTGAGGTGTTCAGATGAATGTCCTCTCTGTGCTCAAAGGAACACACAAAAGATTGAGACCAATATAGAAAACCACAGACTGAAATACAGTGTTGTGGAGCTCAGTCCAAATTGATATATTTACAATACATTTCTAGCTCACAAGAGCTAGGGATCATTTTAGAAGAAATATTGTAAGAGCCAGAGGATAAAGGAGTTTGTTGTGAGATGGTTAATCTTAGTATTGTCATTAGCTACTCCCATAAAGTATTACCAACATATTTGCCTAAACATGAGCTAAAGAAAAACACCAATAGGACTGCTAAAGTGAACTGAGAAAGCTGACCCAAGACTCATCTCAAAATAACAGGGTTCTAAAAAATTCTGAGTACCAACCCACCCTGGCACATCAAGTCACTTCAAGATTAGGAGCACCCTTTTCCACTGAAGTCAGACAAGACAGCCCAGTTAGGGGAACATAATCTTCAGACAAGCAACAAAGTCAGAGACTAGCGCCCACTCCAGTTGTCTAGGGACCCTCATGAAGACCAAGTCGCTCATCTGCAACCTATGGGCAGGGTATGTGTATGGGGGTTTGTACTAGGTCCAACCCATGTATGCTGTTTAGTTGGTGGTCCACTATCTGGATGCCTGCAAGGGTCCTGGTTATTTGACTCTGTTGGTCTTCTTATGGAGTCCCAATCCCCTCCAGATCTCTTATTCTTCCCCCAACTCTTCCACAAAATTTCCTATGCTCCTTCTAAAGTTTGGCTATGAGACTCTGCATCTATTTCTATCAGCTTCTGGGTGAAGCCTCTCAGAGTTGCTAGGCATCTGTCTGCAATCTTAACAGAGTATCATTGATAGCATCAAGAATTCTTGCTGGGTCTCAAGTTGAGCCAGTCAATGGTTTGCCACTTCCCCGGTCTTTGCTCTATTTTCATCCCTGTCCTCATTGTGGGAGAGAAAATTGCCTAGGTCAATATTTTTGTGGGTGGGTTGGTGTCCTCATCCCTTTACTGAGAGTACTGCCTGGCTAAAGAAAGTGGCCACTTCAGGCTCCATAGCTCCCACTCCTAAGTTCTCAGCTAGAGTCACCTTCATGGTTCCTCTACCATCCCAGGTTTCTGGCTCACCCTAGAGATGTCCACCCCTAACTCCTGACTGCCATTCATTCTCCTGGCCCTCTCTCCCTGGGTCTTCCTAAATCTGATCCTATTCTGAAACCTGTTCTCCACCACCACTCTCTATTATACCCTTTTGCTCCATACAACTCCAATAAGTATTTTATTTCCCCTCCTGAGTAAGATTCAAGCATCCTCCCTTGCGCCCTCCTTGTTATTTTGCTTCTTTGAGTCTATGGACCCAACATGGGAATGCTGTGCTTTATATCAACTTATCCCTTTTATAATAATTCCCCTTATCAGAGGAAAAGGGCAGGGATGTGGGGAAAGGACTACATGATAGGAGCACTTGTATGAAGGTTGTCTGTGATCAGGACATAAAGTGGAAAAAATGAGAGAGAGAGAGAGAGAGAGAGAGAGAGAGAGAGAGAGAGAGAGAGAGAGAGAGAGAGAGAGAGAGAGAGAGAGAGAGAGAGAGAGAGAGAGAGAGAATGTTGAGAATGTTCCCTAGTGTTCCCAAGGAAACAAGACAGGAATTCCTTATCCAGTAGCAGTCAGTCCTGAAACAGGTAACATCATACATATTGATATTGAGCAGGCTGTATTTATTCATTTAAGGATATATAGATAGATATATAGATATATAGATATAGATATAGATAGATATATATAAACAACTTTAAAAGGGAGACCATGAACTTGAAAGAGAGCAAGGAGGGATATATGGAAAGGTTTGAATGGGGGAAATGAAAGGCAAAATTATGTAATTATATTATAATTGTAGAAACAGAGAGAACAATTTAAAGAGGTTTATTTTTATTTTTCAGTTTTTCTCAGATTTGAGGAGTGGGTCCTAGGATGAGAACATTTGATATTAGGTGGGATAAGAATGTATTGCCAAAATAATCAAACAACCACAATGAAAAACAGACAGGTAAGCCCTGGAAAATCAGGGAGAAAAAATGTGTTTTGGAGAGAATCGATGTGAGGCCATGCAGTTAGAGTCATGAGTCAGGGGAATTCCGGTGTGCCATTTGTGACACATGCCATGATGTTCATTTGTCCCTCATTGTGGGAAAAGTACTTGTGTGAGTCTCTTCATTCTTTGTATGATGGGCTGTGATATATTTAAATGCAGCATGTAATCCAGTGAATACTGCCTATGCCATCCTAGCAACTTGAGGTCACAAATAAGGCAAAACATGCACAATAATATTGTGCTTTTTATCTAACATATCTGGAAGGAAATCTTTGAGTTCGGTAGCAACTTTTTTTTCACAGAATTTGAATATTTGTAACATTAAAGTTAATATGCATAGTAGAATTCATGAAGAATGTTTTTTTTCTATCAGTGAAAAAAATGTCATTGAAATATTTAAAACAAGATGCTGCATTTATTTCAGAATATTCTTTCCTCTACAAATATTGGACAAGGACAGTGAGTGTACAGGAAGCTTCCTTAGTCTTTCAACAGTTCCAAGATTGTATTTTTATTTCACTATGAAAGGATAGGATGTTTATACAGGCCCCCAGCCTAAAATAGACCCATTTATGTTCCCATTTCTCTTTAAATTCACCTTTAAATTTTTTAAAGTTTCGTCTGTCTCTTTGGATAATAAAGATGCAAACTCTGCCTCAAAAGCAGGCGTTGATGAGGGAACAATTCACCAGACTGATTTGCTTTGACACACTTCATCTGTCTTGGAGCCTGAGATGCATCTGTTGTCATTTCCATAAAAATGCTTCTGATTACTAATCAACTCTTTTTATTAATAATAATTTAAAACTTCTTCTAATGATTTAACATTTTAATAAAAATGCCAGACACATAAACTTGGGTGCCTACTGCTGGTAGTAAGTTTGCTCAGGTGAACTGCCAAAATGGTAAAACTATAGACAGAGCAACTCCTTATGTGTAAAAAACAAGGAATAATTCTTTATGTTTAACTAATCCTACATTGTTTAGATCCAGTTGGTACATTCCACTGGTTGAAGTTTTAATACAAGCAGGAATACATGTTCGTAATTTGGTGAGAGGACAATGATTAGGAACAATTCACAGGCATACAGATGGATCTGCTAGCTCCACTTGGATTCTTCTAGTTTTGTTTTATTGTTGTTGTTGTTGGATATTTTATTTATTTATATTTCAAATCTCATCCCCTTTCCCAGTTTTCCCTCTGGAAAACACCTATCCCATTCTTCCCTGCCCCTGTTTCTCTAAGGGTACTTCCCCACACCCCCATCTACCCACCCACTCCTGCCTCTCTTCCCTGGCATTCCCCTACACTGGGGGATTAAGCCTTCCCAGGACCAAGGGACTCTCCTCTCATTGATGTCTGACAAAGCCATCCTCTGTTACATATGTGGCTGGAGAAATGGGTTGTTCCATGTATACTCTTTGGTTGGTGGATCTATACATCCTTAGGAACTACTGTGGAATTGTCCTCCACATGTTAGTTATCCAACAACATCTAGTGATCTAGATAGCCAAAGCTATATAAAGTGATCTTCTCTCAAAACAACAAACAAATAAAAGACAACATTTGAGCTATTTTGGAATTTCAGGTCATGACTTCACCTTAAAAACACAGGGCTGCATTTATTTTCCCTTTTTTTTCTTTATTTTCTTTTCCTTTTCTTTCTCTTTTTCCTTTCCTTTTTCTTTTTCTTTACTCTTCTGTCACATAGTAAGTCCCAATAGCAGCCTCCTCCCTCACTTTCTCCCAGTCAACTACCTATATTTCCTTCTCCCCAGTTACACTGTTCTTTTGTTCTTAAGTGTAACTTAGACATTGGTCTGGGGAGGATATAAAACTTCCTTCTACAACTGCTGCAAATTCCTGTGAGTGCAACAGTGGTACTTTCTGCCCTCCTGTCTGAGTGGCCCAAAAAACTGACAAATGAGGAGTACAAGACTTTTGTAGTCTGGTTGTTTACATCTCGTCTATCGTATTACTGGACAAAGCCTAGGAAACTCAAAGAGATAATTCTTCAAGTTGAAAGGGTAACATGCGCTTTTTGGGGACTCATCCAAGGAATAGTTTGGCATTTTGTCAGTCTAATGTTCAGAAATTTCTACAATTAAAAAGAAAATTTATTAAAGATGATTTTTCCTGAAAAACAAACAACCAAAAAAACTAGTATTTTGGACAGCATATAGGAGAACTACAGTTAAATGTGTATTTACTAGTTCTTTATAGTCCTCTTTTTGACAAGATATTCAGATATTCCTTTCCAAGCAATGTTTCACTGTCGTTGTATAAACCATTAACAACTGAAATTATTTTCTTGGACAAAACCATTCTTTGAGTGTTGAATCGCATTGATGTCCTCATTTGAATATCTCAAAAGTAATCCTTCAGCTCAACGGGTCCAAACTGTCTCATGATGTCAACCTCTTCCTCTCCTACCCTAATCACATTATTTTCCAGTGTTTCATGAACCCTTGAGTGAAACCATCAAACTTAGTTGAACAACCTAGAAACCTTAGTAATTTCCATGATCTCAGCCACAACAATCTGAAAGGAGATATTTCTATCTTGATATCCCTTCAATTTGAGTGCTATGAACTGTTCACATCCGTACAGAGATACTATGTAATAGTCTTTAAATAGTTAATTAATTTATCTCCCTCTGTTATCTTTCTTCCATGTTCAGTTCTTGCAATTTTATGCATATCGCCCATTTCAGGTTAGAAACCTGACCCATCAACAGACTTCTGTAACTTCTGTCAAAAGCCTTTCTATAACTTTCTGTCCACCATTATCCAGTTTAAATTTTTCTGTCATTATTCAATTGCTTTTAAATTAAGGACCAAACAACGCATATGCACCATCTGCTTGCATAGACACTTGATCTACTGGTGTCCCATCTCCCCAGAAAACTCATATTCATCTCATCAGAGCGTTGCTTTTTATGAGGTTGCTTGGTAGACAGAACCTGGCTGAGTGGTTGTCTAGAACATTGCAGGAGTTCAGATTAAGATAGGTCTGGCTATAACTCCATATTAAATTAAGTTTCTTTCCTTTAGATCATTTACCTGCATATGAAGTTATGCTTGTTGTCTTGTATTCTCTTTCTGTGGGGAACACATTCTCAAATAGACTTTTACTAGTGTACAGTTAATTTACTTTTTAAAATTAAATTAAATGTTGCAGATGACAAGAGTGGTTGTGAATTTGATGAAAATGGCACCAGAAACACTGGAAATAGTGTAATAAAAGGTAGGAAGGAAAGAGATAGACATTATGGCAACAGTTTAGACCTGTTGACATAAAGGACTCAATCTCAACCATTCAAAGGAAATGTCAGTGTGAAGCAGCACTCAAAGAATGGTTTGTATGAACTTTAATAAAGATAGACAACTTTTATAAACCCCTGTGACTAAGAGTTTCCTTACTACCTGACTTAGTAGCCTAACCATTAAACAAGGATGACTACCAAATAAATATTGCAGATGACAACACTGCCTGTGAACTGGATGGAAATACTGCTCTTCCTGAAATTTTACTAAAAAACATTTTTGCAACCATTTCTAGTAACCAGTCATTGAACACACACTATAAAAAGTCTGTTATAATATAATTTCCTCCAAGACCATTTTGGTTTGTTGCCCTCACATAGATCCTCACAGATATAAACATACCTGACTTGAAACTCACTATCTTTATGTTGTTCAAATTAAATCAGTTCTAGAAATGAGAAGAATTTTTCAGAATCCGTCTTTATGATATAAATAATTAATGCTAATTGTTATATCATATATTGAGGAATAAAACTGTTATAAAATATTTTCCTGGTAGTATTCACTCATTACCCATACTAAAGAAGTCATTCCTAACTCATCTGACACTATTTTCCAAGGTGAGGATTTTGAACAACTCTTACAAGTTATGACACTTCAAAATACCTAGTAGTCAGTCTTTGTTTTGCAACTCTGAGGCTAAATCAATAATTTACCTTGCAGTTTCTATCAAGATGCTCTGAAATCTGAATTCTAAGAAAATTTCAGCATAGATTATAGATGCATACTATAAAAGGATTAACTCCAGGATTTTTTCTCATATGGTTTCAAGTACCGAAACAGGGAATTATGCTTAAACATTTCAGAAATGGAAATAGAGCTCAATGGGTAAAATGCTTGTGAAGATATCATGAGAACACTAATTTGAATTTCTGGCACTCATTCAAAGGCAGGGTATAGCAGCAAGTACTTCATAGTCATGAAAATTTTAGTTTGGATCCTGGAAATCCATATAAAATCAGGGAGTAATTGTAACCTCAGCTTTAGAGAACTAATAATGGTGAATAATTTCCCATGTTTGAGGAACAGCCAGTCTCGCTGAATCAATAATCTCCATATTCAGGGAGAGAACTTGTCTAAATAAAAAAGCTGGAGACTAATTGAGGAAGATATCAGCGTTCAACTCTGACCTATGTATATTCATACATGTGTGTATGTATTGGCAAACACACATACCCAAACCCACATGAAAACATAGATACATAAAATACAAATACAGAGCAAACGAAAAATAAAGATTGAAATTGAAATAAAACTCACTCTATACAGATACAGCCATGGACTTTCAAAACTCAGCTTATTGAACTTTTTCACTTATGTCCAGATTCCCATGTTTTCCCTGTTTGGTGGTAACAGAAGTAGACTTTATATACATTCCTCCTCTGAATATGTGGCTTTGAATATCTCTCTCCATTATCACTATAAAAAGAGGGAGCCCAGTGGACTGTACTATGATCATCTACACATTTCTAAACAGGCAGGTTTCTATCTGTGTTCAACTAACTACCATGCCTAACAGTAGTAACCCTATGCTGACCAGGGATTCTGGCCTATGATTTCAGCCTCTGACAGCCTGTTTTATCTCTGGAATGTTGCCTGATACCTGGAAAATATGCCCATTTTGATCTTCAAGTGAGATACCACTACAAGTACATTGTCTATTTTGGTATTCTAATAAAAGGAAGTCATGTAACTTACAAATTAATTGAGATTTGATAATAAGACCAAATAGAAAACCAATTCAAATCAAAATAAGAGTTTACCCTGGTAAAGCAATGAAAGAGAGGGGAGAAAAAGGCTATTATATCCTGCAGCAGAACATGAAGTATAGTAACTATAGCATGTCTCCAAATTAGCATATAAAGTAGGAAAATTCGATCAAATAATTAATAGATTTTAATTTTAGAAAATGCAGGCCCCAATTATGAAATTCCAATTTAATGCATACAAAAATAGCTAAAATGAGGCTGAAGTGACAGCTATAGTTTAATATTATGTGTAGCTCTTACGGAGGACACAGGTGTAATTACCAACACTCTGATATCAAGTCAGAATTTTCACCTCCAGTCCTCAAGATTCAGGCCACTCCTTCTGACATTCACAGAATGAGAAATGTATTCAGTATACAGACATACATGCAGACAAACATCCATACACATTAAATAGATAAATGAATTAAAGTGATTTTTAAAATAGTAAAGCATTGTCTATGAAATAAAAATTGAATATGTTTAAATAACTATGATTATTGATTGAAAGTGTGACATTTCATTAGTCCAAAATAAATGATCTAGGAAGATATCTGTACATATATGTGAATTATCAATATTTTTGTTTGTGCATATTTATCTGTGTATATATGTTTATGTGTGGGCAGGTATGGGTACATGAGCACACGTGTGTGAGTGTGTGTGTGTGTGTGTGTAGAGCTTTTAGAAGATCATGAGAGGAGATTAGTTATTTAGAGTCGTGGAAGGAGGAAATTAAAGAGAGTAATGGAAATACTGCAATATGAAAGCAGCAGGGGAAATTAAGGAGGAAAAATGTGATCAGCCTGTGGGTAGCAGAAGGGGCAGTAGAGAGCAGTAGCAGAGGGAGAGAAAGAGGAATAAAGTATAATAATATATATGTATGAAAATACCCAATGAAGTCTATTAATTTTAATGCTAATGTGAGATATATTTAATTTATTTTATTTTAAATGCATAAAATTTTAACCATCTGTTTTCCCCTTCTGATAGCCAATCCTGAGAGGTATGGATACTGTCTCCAGGTTCCACCTAAGATATCAGCTTGTGCATACCTAGGAGAAATCCCCAGTGCTTGCTTTAGTAGCCAGCTCCTTCCCATTCAGAAACTAATAAACTAAATGAGTTTTCAGTCACCATAAAATCTCTGGCTCTTGGAGATGTTCTGAGTCTGCTCAGGGGCCCTGACATTCTCCTTATTATGTGGGACAAGTGTAGCTGATCTTCATATCTGATCCAGAGTCTTTGTGAGTTGGCAGGGTATATCTTGATCTCATGTGGTAACTACAATCACATCAAATGTTCACCACTGAACCTATATTACAAGTCTTCCATAGAGTGGTACAAATAGCATAGTTGCTACCTTCAATTGTTTTCTTTAGAGTATCAAAAGTAGCCTAATCCTTTCTCCCAAAAATGTATCCTTCCTTTTGCCTTTTCTTTTCATTGTTCATTTTCATAACCTTTTTTATTTAGTACTGGAAATTCTTACTGTTTCTCTATCACTACCTTTTTCTAAGTTACCTTTATAGTCAGAAACAGTAACAGCCAAGTACAGCCTCTCTTTCAAAATAGGAGGAAAAGGTACTATTTTTTGATAATAGACATTTATTCCTGGATTCACCATTATTTCAATTCAAGTTTTCCGTGTCATTCTTCAAATGTGTGTGTGTGTGTGTGTGTGACGGTGGGGGATGTCTGATGTACTTTAAAGCTTTCTTTTAGCATCTGAGAGTTCTGGAGTGAACTAAAAAGAAAAAAAAAATCACAACCAAACAACCAAACAAAAACCCTAAAGAAAATGCTAAACAACGTTTTTAAGAAACTTAAAATTTAGTAGAATAACTATACAGCAGAAAGATAAGCCAATGAACACAAAACAAGAGTGTGAATGATAAAAGATGATGAGGCTGGGTAAGTTAAAGTAGTCTGAGGGTTTCACGCAGGAGGTGGTATCTCAGCAGAGACTCAAATAAGTGCAACTCTTGTGGATATTTGTAGGATGACTTTCTAGGCTGAGATAGCCAGAGAAGCAAAGGCTCTGTGACAGTGGTAACACTGCATGCCTGCTCTGGAACAGAAGAATGTTAAAGAAACATTTAAAGAAATGTTCATCTTCCTTAATAACCAAGAAAGTACAAATTAAAACGATCCTGAGACACCAATCAGAATAATTAAAATTAAAAAAAAAATCTCAAGTGACAGCATATGCTGGCTAGGATGTACAGAAAGCAGACACTCCTCCATTGCTGGTGGGATGGAAAACTGGTACAACCCATCTAATAATCAATCTGGTGCTTCCTCAGTAAATTGGAAATAGTTCTACCAGAAGACCCAAGTATACCACTCCTGGACATATTCACAAAGATGCCCCACCATACCACAAGGGCATACGTCACTTTGTTCATAACAACCTTATTCCCAATAGAGAGAAACAGGAAGCAACCCAGATGTCTCTCAACCGAAGAATGGATATAGAAAATATGTTTCATTTACACAATGGAATACTATTCAGCTATAAAAAATCAAAGATATCATATGGTTTTGCTGGCAAATGGATGAAATGAGAAAATATCATCCTGAGTGAGTTAACCCAAACACAAAATGGCATTCATGGTACATACTTGAGTTTTCTTTTTTTTTTAATTGGATATTTTCTTCATTTACATTTCAAATGCTATCCCAAAAGTCCCCTATACCCACCCACCCCCAGCCCTGCTCCCCTACCCACTCATTCCCACTTCTTGGCCCTAGTTTTCCCCTGTACCGGGGCATATAAAGTTTGCTAAACCAAGGATCCTCTCTTCCCAATGATGGCCAACTAGGTCATCTTCTGCTACATATGCAGCTCGAGACATGAGTTCTAGGGGTACTGATTAGTTCGTATGGTTTTACCTATAGGATTGCAGACCCCTTCAGCTCTTGGGTACTTTCTCTAGCTCCACCATTGGGGGCCCTGTGTTCCATCCTATAGATGACTGTGAGCATCCACTTCTGTATTTGCCAGGCACTGGCAAAGCCTCACAGGATGCAGCTATATCAGGGTCCTTTCAGCAAAGTCTTGCTGGCATATGCAATAGTGTCTGCATTTGGTGGCTGATTATGGGATGGACAAGACTGAAGTTTCTTTTGGAGAAAGAAAAGGCCCTGAGTACAGTTCATACTGACAATACAGGGAGAAAATAATAAAGGAGTTTACCATTCTTTCAACTGTACAAATCTAGAGATGGAAAAATAAAAAAACTTCTGGGCTTGATATGAGAGGAAATAATTTTCACGATCTGTCTTATTTTTCCATAATCAACTTCCCTTAGATTTTATGAAACTTGAGAACTTTTTGCAAAGAAAATAAGTAACGGGTAGGAATTAAGAGATTTGGGCTTTGGCCATCCACCATAATATTGTCAGTCTAGAGCCTATTAAGGATCTGAATGAGATCTGGAAACCGTCTTCACAAGAACAGTATTACCCTCTCTTCACTCATATTTGGAAACTGTATGTACTTCCACCCCCAAAACCTATGACAGCAGGTGGGGCTGACTGTGGATGGATTTCTGGGCCCTATTTTATGCTTCTCTGTAAAGCATATACTCATGCTACAAAAATAGCAATGATTATAAAGACTACACATGGAATTTAGTAATGCTTCAAAACGAAACCACCAAATTAGTTATCAGTCAATAGTGAGTAGCTGAGGCTCTTACAAGATGAAGTTCCAAAGTAAAGGCTGGAGCTGTCATTCTGTGTTAGAATGTGTTCCCGTCATATGAAAAGCTCTTAGAATATGTTCCCGTCATATGATAAGCTCTGGGTTTAATCACCATCAACATAATCAAAATAAAAAAGATTATGAAAGAGGGAAATGAGGAGGACATGGAGGAATCTATCTCAAAAGGAGAATAGAAACAGTCAGCCAATGTAGAACATTTAGAATTAGCATCTGAATACAGGATTGCCAATTAAATAGCAACTTGAGCAACTGAAATGGTTCAGCATATTTACTAATTTTAATTAATTAGAGCTAAAAGAGATAGAAATAAGGTCACTATATTTAGAGTTCATTAAGCAATTACTATTAGGTTTTTTTTGTTTGTTCCTTTGGTTTTTGTTTGTTTGTTTGTTTGTTTTTTGTTTGTTTTTTGTTTTCGAGACAGGGTTTCTCTGTATAGCCCTGGCTGTCCTAGAACTCATTTTGTAGACCAGGCTGGCCTTGAACTAAGAAATCCACCTGCCTCTGCCTCCCAAGTGCTGGGATTAAAGGCATGCGCCACCACTGCCCAGCTTGCAATTACTATTAGGTAATGTCATTTTTTTTCTTTCTCTTTCTATCTATCTTTCTCCCCTCTCAACAGTTTCTGGTATGGAACACAGGATGGCTTTGAGCTTGTCTTATCCTTTTGCCTGCCAAGTGTACAGATTAAGGTTTGTGCCATCATGCCCACTATAGCGAGATATTGTTCTGAAAACTGAGATCACTGTAGCTGAGCATCACAGTTCTCTCAAATGACATCCTAAAACTATGACTATAGCATATCATTTGGGACAAATTTGGTTATCTCTCTACTCTATTCCTGAATATTCTACTGATTATACGAAAGGAATCTTTATTTTTAAAACTCACAGTAGACACTTCTGTTTGGTAATCACCAGTTTAAAATAAAGTTATAAATATATGATTGTCACCAATAAGCAAAATGCTTTTCAAATAGTGTGAGTGGCTATAGCGTTTATATTAATGATTATCACAGAAAGTTGCAATGCAGACATCAGCTGTGTTGCTCAGCTTTGGTTGTCTCCACTGCTCATGGCATTAATATTGCATGCTATCCCTATTCTCCAAATAGCTATCTCTTCAAAGCATCCATCACCACTTTTCATATTACTTATGTATATTTTATTACTAATGGAGAAAGAAATTTAATATCCAAATAGATGAAATTTCTATCCTTTTAAGGATGTAAGTCTTTAAACAAGGGCATTCAGAGCAAGACTTGAGTTTATAGTCAGTGGTTTCTAGTCTGCATATATGTGGTCCAGAATTTCAATCAAAATGTTCAATATTTTAGGTGACTTACCTCCAGTTTTCTGTCATTGAATAACAAAGCTCACTATATACAAAGTCTGAAAGTGAGTACAGAGAATGGCATTATTTATTAGATATTTTCTTTATTTACATTTCAAATGTTATCCCTAAAGTTCCCTATACCCTCCCCATATCCTGCTCCCCTGTCCACTCATTCCCACTTCTTGGCTCTGGCATTGCCCTGTACTGGGGAATATAAAGTTTGCAACACCAAGGGGCCTCTCTTCCCAATGATGGCCAACTAGGCCATCTTCTGCTACATATGTAGCTAGAGACATGAGCTCTGGGGTACTGGTTAGTTCATATTGTTGGTCCACCTATAGGGTTGCAGACCACTTCAGATCCTTGGGTAATTTATCTAGCTCCACCATTGGGGGCCCTATGTTCCATCCAATAGATGACTGTGAGCATCCTCTTCTGTATTTGCCAGACACTGGCATAGCCTCACATGAGACAGCTATATCAGGGTCCTTTCAGCAAAATCTTGCTGGCATATGCAATAATGTCTGGGTTTGGTGGCTGATTATGGGATGGATCTCTGGGTGGGATAGTCTCTGGATGGTCCATTCTTTCTACTTAGCTCCAAACTTTATCTCTGTAGCTCCTTCCATGGGTATTTTCTTCCCTATTCTAAGGAGGAATGAAGTATCCACATGTTGGTCTTCCTTCTTCTTGATTTTCTTGTGTTTTGCAAATTGTATCTTGGGTATTCTAAATTTCTGGGCTAATATCCACTTATGTGAGTGCATATCAAGTGACTTCTTTTGTGAATGGGTTACCTCACTCAGGATGATATCCTCCAGATACATCCATTAGCCCAAGAATTTCATAAATTCATTGTTTTTAATAGCTGAGTAGTACTCCATTGTGTAAATGTTCCACATTTTCTGTATCCGTTCCTCTGTTGAGGAACATCTGGGCTCTTTCCAGCTTCTGACTATTATAAATAATACTTCTATGAACATAGTAGAGCATGGTTCCTTATTACCAGTTGGAAGATATTCCGGGTGTATGCCCAGGAGAGGTATTGCTGGATCTTCTGGTAGTACTATGTCCAATTTTTTGAGGAACCTCCAGACTGACTTCCAGAATGGTTGTACAAGCTTGAGATCCCACCAGCAATGAAGGAGTGTTCCTTTTCTCCACATCCTTGCCAGCATCTGCTGTCACCTGAATTTTTGATGTTAGCCATTCTGACTAGTTTGAGGTGGAATCTCAGAGTTGTTTTGATTTGCATTTCCCTGATGATTAAGGATGTTGAACATTTTTTCAGGTGCTTCTCAGCTTTTCTGTAATCCTCAGTTGAGAGTTCTTTTTTTTTTTTGCTCTGTACCCCATTTTTAATGGGGTTATTTGAATTTCTGGAGTCCAGCTTCTTGAGTTCTTTGTAGATATTGGAAATTAGCCCACTATCAGATTTAGGATTGGTAAAAATCCTTTCCCAATCTGTTGGTGGCCTTTTTGTCTTATTGACAGTGTCTTTTTAATTATTAATTTTCTAGTTTAAAGATGATATATTTGGGTTTGATAATTATTTAAAGAAAAATAATAATCTTCATTTTAATAAGTGAAAAAGTAAATCTCCTTGATCTTTGAAAGATAATAACAAGAACACAGAAAATACAAACAATGTATAAACCTAGCAATGTAATCACTATTAAGGGAGTGTTCCCATGCTAGCATTGAATGCTCTTATCTGTTCTTTAAATAACAGGGCAAGACATGGACTCTAAATTCAGTCAAGCTTTTCCTTTCACTGACCAACTCATGTGCCGTTAGTACACAACCACGACTTTACTTCTTCACCTTGGAACCATGATCTCATGGGGCTTTTCCCCCGAAATTTTATCTTCAGCATAATTCTACACTTCAAATTAGAAAATATTTGGGAGTAGATATCACAGAGATATCAGATAATATTATTAAGAAGTTGCTAGTTCCATACCATAGATGGTTCTGAAGGGGATGTATTATTCTTCTAGGTATTTTTCCTGAAATACACATATATAGTATATTTATTGAATCTTTCTTCATCATAGCCAAGTCTTTGACAAGCAAATCCCAAATGAGGTGACCTCCTAGCCATGGTGTTTACTAACACATGGTGTTTTTTACCCTAATTTTACTTAGAAGTCAAGCAACTACTTTAGCTCAATTTCTGATTATGAGTATTGAATTGTTTAACTCAATGTTTCATGAAGGAAATTCTAAAGGTTTTCCCTAGAAATGGAAAATCTAAGAAAGTAAGCACCATCCTCTGGTTATACATGACCCATTGGCACAGGTTGTTTTTGTTCCTCTTTGTTAATCAGAATGATTAAAGCCTCATTTCTACTTCCTTATCCCTGTCCCCTAATTTTATAGTCAATCTGACAATTTATATAACAATTGTCAGAATAGTAAAGAAAGTGGAGTAAAATAATTCACATAATTCAAAGCCACCACGGTCCCATGAGTGTAGCTCAACTCACTGAGAACTTGTGTAAGTGTATATGAAGCTCCAGGCTCAGTTGCCAAAACCACATTAACCACATATCACAGGAACTTGAGAGGTAGATGGAAGTAGCTCAGCAATTCTCCATTATCTATAGAGCACCAGTAATTTTCAAGCCACCAATAACTGCATCAGATACTGCCAAACAACACTACCACCACCACCACTGACATCCTCATACAATGCCATACATTGATGGTATCACTTAAAGAAGTATATGTCATTCCTTTTCTTGGCTTTATTATTCCTGGCTTGGAAAAAAGTAGGCAGAGCAGACATTAGTGGAGGAGTTGAGGCCTTTATGTACTATCTCATCGAAATAACTTTATTAGAATACTAAACAGTTTTCACTGAGTTTTATTTCTCCTCGGTTAAACTTATATTGTTCTTAAACTAAATTTTATATAGACTCAGAATATGATCTACCCCTATGTGGCTACATACATATTTCAGTTGGAAATTAGGCACATTAAAACAACCCATATTTATATAAAATATACTATTTTATTACATATGACTTCTATTAAGTTTTATAACTGGTAAACATATTTGAAAAACTATAAAATCAGTAACTTTCTGTCTATTAATGTTATTATTTATATTCTGAATATAAGGTCATAGATCACTTTTTCTTATATTTGCATATGGTAGACAAAATAAAAAATTTTAGAATGATTACTCTGAATGTATACATGAAAAATTAACCCATGGGACAAAATATTAATTATTCATGGACATGGGTTTTCTCTTTTTCTACATTTGCATATATAATTCTGAATATATATATAAACATATATATACATATATACATATCTGGATATATACATATCTATATCATGGGAGCTATTATGGGCATTCTGGTATCCTGAATGATGAGGGAAGGATATGAGTTAAGCCCTTCCTGCCAGTCATCTCATAGCTATCTGAGGCCATCCTGCCAGCTGAGTGTTAATATGTAAATGACCTCAATATAGATAAAGTAATGGTGGTCAATTGGTGGAAAATAACCAACTGGCTGATGTACAGAATGAAGAACAATCAAAACACCACTGTTTTATGCTACTAAGGTTAGAGTAGCTTTTATTATGCTAACAAAGGCAGATTAGTGCCTGATATATTAGTTACTTTTTAGCTAAGCTCAGTTCTCAGGATTACTGATTAGAGTGTGCTCAATTTTGCAGAGTATACTTTCTCAAGTTTTATATATCTATCATTTGTAGTTCAGAGATAGAATGTGTTGAAATAAAAATGATTTGAATGGTACAATTCCTTTCATTGAAGCAAAGAAATTTTGAAATACAATTGCTGTTAAAATTATAATCACTTCAGGCAGGATGTTTAAAATGCCTGAAAATATAGAATTCTATTTTTATCTATATTCAAAATAACTTTTATATTGACTATTTGCACATAAATTAGCAGTGATTCTGCACGTGACTCCCTTACTATGAACAATTCATTATGGATTATTCTTCAGAATTACTAGCTTAAACCTAGGGCATAGTGATCATATTGGGGCATTATCTACTGGAGCATATCAGTCCTTACACGGGGAGACATTAGGTATGTGAAAAAAATCTTTGAAAACCCTACCAGCTTTTTCAAACCAACATTTTGCAACCAAAACTGATTGCAGCATCAATTAAGGCAAGCTTAAGGTTACACTCATGATTATGGAGATATTTTGTTCACAATTACTAAGTCATAGTTCACTGTTGCTGTTTACTTAGTGGATTGAATGATGAAAGTTTCCCACAGGTTGAATTGATCATTTTAGTGTTTATATCAGATAACTTGTATTGAATTCTCTTAATGGTCTATAGCCTTAACCCCGAGTATCCTCCTTATTCTCTTCTAAAACTTTTTAGACTAAGAAACAAATGTATTCTCTGTCCAAAATTCATTCAGGCTACATTCAAACCAGGCCTGATAATTTAATCAAGCTTCTAAAAATCAATTACAATCTATTCTATTAAGGTCTAGAGTCATATTATCATTAAAGTTGCAGAAAATGAAATCTGATCACTTCCCTAGGTTATTTACCATGAATACCTCATGGAAATATGCCAGCAAGGTCCCTCAGCAGGCTACACACCACACCATAATGTACTTACCAGTATTTTATGACATGCACTATTCTGCCATCACAGTTATCATTACATGTCCTGGGCTATGAGTTTTTCCTATTGAAGAAAATGAAGTATTATCAAATATTGAACCTCTCATATCTCTTGATAACACTCAGAGGAACTACTCAGTCCTTATTCATCATTCCTCTATTTTAAAATTCTGTACATTCCCTACAAAGCGGTATCTATGGTTCTGTAGAACAGAATCTTAATGTTCCAGATATTTAGTGTGAATGTCAAAGTCTATGATTTCTTTCATAATAAATTTCAATTGACTGGTGTCATTTACTGGAAAGGTTACATGTGATTGAATTTATGACCATTTGCTGCTGAACTCAGCTTATAAATTGCTAATGATTCTGGCAGATGATTCAGTTTCTTATGCCAGTGAACTGTTTGAGGTTAATTAAATAGCCTCAATAACCTCTTTTCACTAAAATGCCAATGAACTGCTAAGAAGTTAAATAAATGTACTACTTGGTATCTAGTGGTGCCAAATAAACTCCCCTAAGTATTACAATGGTTTTCTGAAGCAGGACATAGGCTGTTGGATCTTAAAAGTAGAAAATCATTTGAAATATAAATGACATTTTCTAGTACTATTTGTCAGACATTACCATTTGGGGATAAAAGCATAATAAATTTGATAATATACTTCGTAGAGAAAATAGTTTTAAATGAAAAATACTAAAATTTACAAGAATACCAAAAGAAAACTGCTTCTAGGCACAAATGACTAAATTTAGCCATTTAAATAGAAATCTTTTTAGTAAAGATTCAACAGGTATTAATACAATATTTTAATAATTCAACTTTAACTTTATTCACTTTTCCTTTGAAACATAGTAAATTAACAGTAAATTTAAAATAAAAAATATTACTGGCTTGTCTTTGATCAGAGTCATGTTTTACCTATTCAATGAAGAACTCTAACTTTGCTATGATATGGTATTTAATACAAAAAACTTAATTGATTTTTTTTTCAAAATAATTACTACTTGATCATATAATATTATTATTTCTCACTCCTCTCTTCATTCACAATTTGGGGATTTATTTACTTATTTCAATGACAAAATTTATAGTGAAGCATTACATTTAGAATATTTCTTGCAGTCAGAAACAAATGTGAGAAGTACCAACATTTGGATAAGACTTTATTTGATATATAACTATTTTTATTGTATTCCACATTCTCTTTTCTTCTAAGTACTAGAGTGATAGTATCCAAAAGAATCACTGATAACCCTGAACACAGCAGACATGAACAATTAAAGGATGCTGCACAGGCTGACCCCACACTCATGATCCTCCTGTCTCACCTTCCTCAGGATGGGCCTACCAGTGTGCCACAGAGAGACTAGAGTATCCATGTTCACTACTGCTCTACCAAAACACAAAAACAAACAAGCAAAACAAACACACAAAGGAACCCAATGAAATGCAATCAGCGTAGATGTCTATCAGCAGAGAACTCGACAATGGAAATCTGGTCATACTTAGATACAGGACTTTATTCAGCATCTGCTGATAAATAAAATGGATATAAGGATGGGTAGAATTGAAAAACTGTAAATGAAATATACTAGTCTTATGAAGAAAACATGTTATGTTCTTTCTTATATGGACTCCTGCATTGTTTATGTCTATTTATGTTGGAGTGGACAGAAGGACATGAAAGTGTGAGAAGGGCAGATAAGAAAGCACAATTGACATCAAAGGGGACAGCCAAAAATGGGGACAGAAGTGAACAAATTGGGTGTGAGAAGATGGAGGATAGGAATGGAGTCAGACATTCAACTACAGCATGTATAAAATTCCTATGACAAAACATGTTACTCTCTGTGCTAATTTAAAAGATTTGTTGTGGCTAATGACAACTGCGTGATAGTCTTACACAGTAAAAAGGTATTACGGCTTGATACATAGACCTCACAGATGTAATATTGAAAAAGAGATATAGAAAATCTCTTTTTAAAGAAATCTTTATATGTAAATTACTAGATAATCCTCAAGAATAATACATAAAAAGTTTAAATATTAATAAACAGTTAAGAACTCTTGTTCTCTCTAGTAGTGTGTAGGATGAGATTTTCTGTGTGCTGATGATAATATTTTAAAAGAAGAGTTTTAAATTTTGCCTTGTAAGCTTTTAGCATTACTAACTTAGGATGGGGTCACTTTTGAATTTATTGATATGTATTTCAGTAAAACATTCTTTATTATGAAATAGACAAACAAACAAACAAATCCCACTGGTGAAAACAACACCAATGACTTTGATTAGCAATTAGGCTCTGAGATTGAACTTTTTAGCCTTCAAACTTAAGAGGTTTGAAAAGAAAAGTGTTGTGGGACAATATTTTATTTTCTCTAAAAGAAATGGTGGTAAATGTGATAACATTTTATCATATGATTTATTATCTTTTAAACTTTTTATTAGATATATTCTTTATTTACATTGCAAATGTTATCCCTTTTCCTAGTTGGCATCCACAATAGTGTCTGGTTTGGGTGGTTATTTTTGGAATGCATCCTCAGGAGGGGCAGTCTCTGGATGCTCATTCCTTCAGTCTCTGCTTCACACTTTGTCTCTGTAACTCCTTCCATGGGTATTTTGTTCCCTATTCTAAAAAAATCTGAGTGTCCACATGTTGATCTTCCTTTTTCTTATGTTTCATGTGTTTTGTGAATTGTATCTTGGGTATTCTGAACTTCTGGGCTAATATCCACTTATCAGTGAGAGCATATCATGTGTGTTCTTTTGTGGTTGCATTACCTCACTCAGGATGATAACATCCAGATCCATCCATTTGTCTAAGAATTTCATGAATTAATTGTTTTTAATAGTTGAGTAGTACTCCATTATATAAATGTACTAAATTTTCTGTATCCATTCCTCTGTTGAGGGACATCTGGGTTCTTTCCAGCTTCAGGCTATTATAGATAAGGCTGCTATGAACAAGTGGAGCATGTGTCCTTATTACTTGTTGGAAGATCTTATGGGTATATGCCCAGGAGTGGTATTGCTGGATCCTCTGGTAGTACTATGTCAAATTTTCTGAAGAACTGCCAAACTGATTTCCACAGTGTTTGTACCAGCTTGCAATCCCACCAGGAATAGAGGAGTGTTCCTCTTTCTCCACAACCTTGCCAGCATCTGCTGTCACCTTAGTTTTTGATCTTAGCCATTCTGACTCTGGTGAGGTGGAATCTCAGAGTTGTTTTTATTTGAATTTCCATGATGACTAAGGATGTTTAACATTTTTTATGCTCTTCTCAGCCATTCGGTATTCCTCAGTTGAGCATCCTTTTTGTTTTTTTGTTTTTGTTTTTGTTTTTTTGCTTTGTACCCCATTGATAGGGTTATTTGATTGTCTGGAGTCTAACTTCTTGATTTCTTTGTATATATTGGATATATAAAATCCTACATTTTGATATATATCAAATGTAGGATTGATAAAGATCTTTTCCCAATTTGTTTTTGCCTTTTTGTCTTATTGACAGTGAGCGTGTTTTGCCTTATGGAAGCTTTGCCGTTTTATGAGGTCCCATTTGTTACTTCCTGATCTTACAATACAAGCCATTGTACTGTTCAGGAATTTTTCCCCTGTGCCCATATGTTTGAGACTCTTCCCCACTTTCTCCTCTATAAGTTTCAGTGTCTCTGGTTTTATGTAGAGGTCCTTGTTCCACTTAGACTTGAGTTTTATACAAGGAGATAAGAATGGATCAAGTCACACTCTTCTACATGCTAACCGCCAGTTGAGCCAGAACCATTTGTTGAAAATGCTGTCTTTTTTTCACTGGATGGTTTTACCTCCTTTGTCAAAGATCAATTGAGCATAGGTGTGTCAATTTAGTCCAGGGTCTTCAATTCTATTCCATTGATAGAATTGTCTGTCATTGTACCAGTACCATGCAGTTTTTAATCACCATTGCTCTGTAGTACAGCTTGTGGTCAGGGATGGTGATTACACCAGAGTTTCTTTTATTATTGAGAAGATATTTTGTTATTCTAGGTTTTTTTGTTATTCCATATGAATTTACAAATTGCCTTTTGTAATTCCGCAAATAATTGATTTGGAATTTTGATGGAGATTGCACTGAATCTGTAGATTGCCTTTGGCAAGATTACCATGTTTACTATATTATTCTTGCCAATCCATTTGCATAGGAAATCTTTCCATCTTCTGAGATCTTCTTCGATTTCTTTCTTCAGAGACTTGAAGTTCTTATCATATAGATCTTTCACTTGCTTAAAGTCACACTAAGGTATTTTATATTATTTGTGACTATTGTGCAGGGTTTTGTTTCCATAATTTCTTTCTCAGCCTGTTTATCCTTTCTGTAGAGAAAGGCCACTGATTTATTTGAATTAGTTTTATTTTCATCCACTTTGCTGAAGTTGTTTATCAGGTTTAGGAGCTTGTGGAATTTTTGGCATTAGTTATGTATACTATCATATCATCTGCAAATATTTATATTTTGACTTATTCCTTTCCAATTTGTATCCCTTTGATCCCCATTTGTTGTGTAATTGCTCTCGCTAGGAATTCAACTACCATATTGAATAGGTAGGGAGAGAGTGGGCAGCCTTGTCTAGTCCCTGATTTTAGAGGGACTGCTTCAAGTTTCTCTCCATTTAGTTTAATGTTGGCTACTGTTCTGCTGTAGATTGCTTTTATTTTGTTTAGGTTTGGGCCTTGAATTCCTGATCTTTCTAAGACTTTTATCATGAATGGTTGATGGATTTTGTCAAATATTTCCTCAGCCTCTAATGAGATGGTCATGTGTTTTTTTTTTTTTCTTTGAGTTTGTTTATATAGTTGATTACGTTGATGGATTTCTGTATATTGAACCATCCCTGCATCCCTGGGATGAAACCTACTTGATCATGATGGATGATCATTTTGATGTGTTCTTGGATTCAGTTTGCGAAAATTTTATTGATTATTTTTGCATTGATTATTGTATTTTTAAATTCAAAATTAATTAAATTAAAATTTTATTTATTATATTTAGGTATCATTATAAGTACTAATATAAATTAAAAAGCAAGATAAGTTAAAATAAAAGTAACATATGTGTTAAAATAGTGGTATACATGATAAAATTATTTTACCATATTATATATTTTAATTTTTAAATTAAAATTTAATAAAATTTAATTAATAAAATTAAAATTAAAATTTTATTTATCATATTTAGCTGTTCTTTTGTTTAGTATTATTTGATTATCATTTTTCTTTCTTCCTATTGAGTAACTAGATGTTTATTTAATAGTAGGGTGAATTTCAATCCCCATTTAATCTTTTATCAAATGTCTCATCATACATATTTGGCAAAAATAAATCATTGCTTTTGAGAGAATTTAATACATAAGAAGCTCACTCTTTAGGAATACTTATATATCAGGTACAAAATTCTAAGCCATAAGTTCATAACATTGATGCATTAAGCCTGTGATTCTCAACCTGTAAATTCTAACCCCTTGGGGCTTAAAGGACCCTTTCACAGGGGGAGTGGTTTAAGATTATCTTATATCAGATATTTATATTATAATTCATTAATAGTACCTTTACAGTTATGAAGTTGCAATGAAAATAATTTTATGGTTGAGGTGTCACTACAGCATGAGGAATTGTATTAAATTTACAAATCATTAGAAAGATTGAGAACAACTGCTTTTAGCAAATTTTGAATTTAAAGTGTAGGTGTTACCAATAATTTTAAAATATCATAATAACATTGAAGTTTAGGATTTGTTCTCAAGGCACATTTTCAACGATTGCTGTAAATTTTATTTATGAATTAGAAGTTAGAGATTTAAATATAATTTTTTCCTTTATTGAAAATAGATTTTTTAAAATTAGATTTTATTTCCCTTGATTCCCTTTTACTCTTTCTATTCCTAACAGTTCTTCATGACCTCTCCTCCATCTGGATCTATGCCTGTCTCTCATTAAAAATCAAACAGGCTGGCTTCTAAGGGATAATACTGTTTAAATATGCTATACTCTGCTACAATATGTACTCTAATATAATAATAAAGTAAAAATTAACACACAGAATAGGACAAAACAAACAGAAGTAAAAGAGCCCAAGAAAAGACACAAGAAACAAAGACTCATTAGCACATCTGGAACCCCATTAAAATACTATACTGGTGCCCATAATATATACACAAAGGACCAGTAGTGTAAAAAGAGAGAAGAAAAGTATAAATGTAATAAAAACTAAAGTTAATAAAAATTAAAAAGAAAAGAGAAAAGCCATGTCATGCCATTACGAGACAAGAAACCTCCAAAGATGCCTTTGGGTTTGTTTTCCCTTGGCCATCTACTGCTGGGAGTGCAGCCTACCCTCAAGAGTAGTTTGTTTTCCCTGTGATAACTCTCTCAGAGAAAGCTAAATTCTCAATAGCAAGATGTGGTTATCAATTGAAGATTTCTTCTGATTGAGGAACAGGAGCATTTGTCTACCCTCCATTCAGCTCAAGGACTCCATCAAGTGAAGACCTGTGCAGGCACTGAGCCTGTTACTTCAGTCTCTGTGAGTTCATGTCTAGAGATCTTGTTGATTTAGTGAGCTTTATTTATCAGGTGTCCTCCTTCCCTCTGATGCTTATACCCTTTCTTTTTCTTTTATTGAATATTTTATTTATTTCCATTTCAAATGTAATCCTCTTTCCGTATTTCCCTCTATTCCATGCCCCCTTCTTCTACTTCTATGAGGGTATGCCCCAACCACCCATCCACTCCTGCCTCTCGCCCTCACATTCACCTACAGTGGGGCATCAAGATTTCACAGGACGAAGGGCCTCTTTTCCCATTGATACCTGACAAGGCCATCCTCTGTTATACATGCTGCTGGAGCCACGGGTTTCTCCATGTATACTCCTTGGTTGGTTAGTGGTTTAGACACTGGGAGCTCTGGTTTGTTGATATTGTTGCTCTTCCTATGGGTTTGCAAACCCCTTCAGCTCCTTCAGTTCTTTCTCTAACTCCCTCACAGTCTCACCCCCTCCCACAGTCCTTCCCCCATCTCCCCTCCCCTTCTCCTCTGAGTAGGTCCTGTGTATTCCCCAATCCTGGCACATAAAGTCTCTAAGTGTTTGGTGCTTTCTCTCCCACTGAGTCCAGACAAGAAAGTCCAGCTAGAAGAACATATCCCACATCCAGGCCACAGCTTTTGGGATAGCCCCCATTTTAGTTTTTAGGGACCCACTTGAAGGCCAAGCTGCACATCTGCTAAATATGAGTAGGGAGAGCTAGTTCCAGTCCTTTTATGTTCGTTGGATAATGGGTCAGACTCTGTGAGTCCCAAGCATCCATCTTAGTTGACTCTGTTAATCTTCCTGTGGAGTTCCTATTCCCTTCGGGGCCCTCAGTCCTTCTTCCTACTCTTCTATAAGAGTCCCCCAATTTCCTCCATCTACTGGTTTACTGAGGGTGTCTGTATCTTTTGGAGTTTGCTGCTGAGTGTTGCCTCTCAGATGACAACATGCTCCTGTCATGCATATCCTTTTGGAACTGGTTACCTCACTCAGGGTGATATTTTTAAGTTCTATCATTTGCAGGCAACAGCTTTTAGAATAGCCCCAGTTCCAGTTGTTAGGGACTCACATGAAGGCAGAGGTGCACATCTGCTATATATGTGCTGGAGGCATGGTCAAGCCCGTGTACATTCTTTGGTTGGTGGTTCAGACTTGAGAGCATCAATGGTCCAGCTTAGTTGCCTCTGTTAGTTTTGCTGTGCAATTCTTCTTCCCTTGGGGACCTGAAATCCTTGCTCCTTTTCCTCCATAAGAATCCCTAAGCTCCATCCACTGTTTGGCTGTATCTTTATCTGTATGTGCTGCTGGGTAGAGATTCTCATGCTCTTGTCTGTATGACTCAGGAGTCTGATGAAGGTAGAGGAGAAGGAGCAGGAGAATGAGGTTCCTTTGGGATAGCTTGATCCATGTTTTATGTTGTATATTACTTAGATCAGGGTAAATGTAGTCCGCTTTCCATGTATAATTCATCCATTTTATATAACTTAAAATTTCATAATCATTACTTTTAGTAACAATAGGTGGGAAAGTCATACACGTCCTCTAAATATTTTAAATTATTAATAGTTTATTGATATTGAGCCACCCTACTATGAAATATCTTATCACACCTTCTTGCTCTAACTCAGTAGCAATAGCCCAACATTTACCTATTCTTTTCCTACTTTCACAAAGCTCCTAATAACTACCATTCTTAGAAACAGTTTTATACTGGTATCTATTCATTATATAGCTTGAGCACATGATGTCATTTGAACATTAAAACAGTGTCATTAATCTGTACCACATTAATGAAATGTCAAGGAATAAACAAAGTGTCAAAGGGTACTAACTACTCTGGTGTCATGCGATTTTATTAGAAAAATGATGGATCCATTTATCCAGCTTAATAAGAACACCAGGAAATTAACTCAGAAAATGATTGTAAAACATGTTTTATTTTGTATATAGTAACAAAGAATGATATTTTTAATATACCATGATGAGTTTATCAGTATCATTTCTCAAATATAGTCTCAATCTAGAAGTACATTAAAAATAAGATATTATCTGCATTTACATAACACTTGCAATTAATACTTGGAGATGCTAAAATGTTTGATCAGTGAATAATAAAAATATAATAATGGTTTAAAATCAACATTTTTTCAGTATTTCTATCTTTTCCTGAACAAGTTGACAGAAGACAATTTTTTATAACACAATGATGGAATTTATTACCATCAGTCAAGCATCTAATTGATAAATGCTTAAAACTAGTAGAGTTGGGGAAGTTAAGAATGAATACTCTCCTCACTCTTATCTGTGGAGCTGTGTGCTGTGCTGAAAACATAAAATTATGAAATGAAACAGAACTAAAGCTGGAAAGAAGCAATTTGCATTAAATTAGCTTCACAGACTCTGTGACTTTGTTTATAACTAGGAAACCCAAATAAATTTAATGACTAATTCTCCATCTACTAAAGGAAAAGAAACTACTAGAACAACAATTAATGGTGTTTGGGGAAAAAGTTGTCTTTGTATTTCCTACTGTGGCATAGATAGTTTGACTCATTATATAATGAGAAACATACTTGGACTATAAATAAAACATGAGAATTCATCTTTTAAGGATAATCAAAACAATGATCTCATCCAAAAGAATCACCAGGTGCATGTTTCTGATGTCTCTTTAGACATTTGTGTGATACCACGCAACTGATTTGATATATATATATATATATATATATATATATATATATATATATATATATACATATACATTTATAGTACCTTCTGGTTTTCTGGTTTTTGAATTTTTTTCACACCTACTACTCTCCTATGACTGTACTTCCTCAACTGGTACTGAAAGACAATCATGGTTCACAATTACCTTTTTCCTTTTTGTACATTCTGATTTCATTATTTCCACAGTATAGAATGGTGTAGTGTAGTATAGAATAGTATAGTACAGTACAGCATAGAATAACATAGTATAATATAGCTCAGTATAGTGCACACACAAAGAGAAAGGCAGAGAGAGAGAGAGAGAGAGAGAGAGAGAGAGAGAGAGGCGCAGAGGCAGAGGCAGAAATCCCCATCACTTATTGACATTTATTGACAATTATGGACATGTGAGATCTTATACATAGTTCTTTGCCATCATTTGCTCAAGTGAAAATAACAATCAAATTAAATTACTCTATACAGTGTTCCTTCCTTCCTTTTCATTTATTTCTCAAGTTATAACCTAGAGGAGTATATTATAGAGTTCATTTCACATCAGCTAATAAGACTTCTTCTCCTCTGTGGAGTATTTTATATTTCTTGAGAAAAAAATGTGATGTAATTTATTTCATTTTGAAATATGAATAATCACTATGGTTATGATGTTATCATTTTTATTATGTTATAAAGATGCCTTTGTATTTAAAGATTTGAATGTGACACTTTTAAGTTTTGGGTTGCATTTTTTATTAGATATTTTCTTCATTTACATCTCAAATGCTATCCCCAAAGCTTTGTAAACCCTACCCTCTCCTCCCCCTGCTTGCCAACAACCCCCCTCTCGCTGCTTCCTGGCCCTAGCATTCCCCTGTACTGGGGCATATGATCTTCACAAGATCAAGGGCCTCTCCTCCCATTGATGGCCAACTAGGCCATCCTCTGCTACATATGCAACTAGAGACACAGCTCTGGGGGGTACTGGTTAGTTCATATTGTTGTTCCTTGTATAGGGCTGCAGAACCCTTCAGCTCCTTGGGTACTTTCTCTAGCTCCTTCAATAGGGGCCCTGTGTTCCAATTTTTTATTGGATATTTTCTTTATTTACATTTCAAATGTTATCTCCTTTCCTGGTCCCCCCATCCCCTCCCCGCAGAAACCTTCTTTCCCACTCCCTCTTACCATGCTTCTATGAGGGTGTTTCCCCATCCGCCTACCCACTCCCGCCTCCCTGCCCTCGAATTCCCCTACTCTGGGACGTCAAGCCTTCACAAGAGCAAGGTCCTCTTCTCCCACTGACACCCAACAAGACAAGTCTATCCTCTTCTACATATGCAGCTGGAGCCATGGGTACTCCTTCATTGGTGTTTTAGACCCTGGGAGCTCTAGAAGGTCTGGTTGGTTGATATTGTTGTTCTTCCTATGGAGTTGCAAACTCTTTCAGCTCCTTGCTTCCTTCTCTAACTCTTCCATTGGGGACTCCTTGCTCTGTCCAATGGTTGGTTGTGAGCATCTGCCTCTGTATTTGTCAGGCCCTGGCAGAGCCTCTTAGGAGATAGCTGTATCAGGCTCCTGCCAGCAAGCACTACTTGGCATCCACAATAGTGTCTGGGTTTAGTGACTGTATGTAGGATGGATGCCCAGGTGGGGCAGTCTCTGGATGGCCTTTCCTTCAGTCTCTGCTCCACACTTTGTCTCCATATTTGCTCCTGTGAGTATTTTGTTCTCTCTTCAAAGGACTGAAGCATCCACACTTTGGTCTTCTTTCTTCTTGAGCTTTATGTGCTCTGTGCATTTTATCTTGGGTATTCTGAGCTTGTGGGCTAATATCAGTGAGTACATACCATGTGTGTTCTTTTGAGATCGGTTTTCTCACTCAGGATAATATTTTCTAGTTCCATCTATTTGCCTAAGAATTGAATGAATTCATTGTTTTTAATAGCTGAGTAGTACTCCATTGTGTAAATGTGCCACATTCTCTGTATCTATTCTTCTGTTGAAGGACATCTGAGTTCTTTCAACTTCTGAGTTACAATTTTTAATCATTCACATTTATATTTTTTTAAACATTTTTATTGGTTATTTTATTTATTTACATTTCAAATGTTGTCTTCCTTCCTGGTTTCCTCTGCAAACCCCTATCTCACCCCCATGCTTCTATGAGGTTCTACTCATCCACTCATCTATTCACTCCCACACCCCTGCCATGGCTAACCTTCCTTTCCAATGGTCTTGACTGAAGTATACTTCAGTCAATACTGAAGTAATATGCTGTTGTCAAAAGTGGTAGAATGAGTATGACTTTATTGTAAACTTTAATTCATTGTAAGAGAAATTTTCTAAGTGTAAAGACAGATTATAAAGCATTATTGATATTTATAAATATGTAATATACAGATGATTTCATATGTAGAAAGGTATACATTAAATTGTTACTAATTCCTTATTTGCGAGTTATTCAAATTTTATAATTTAGGACATTTTAATTTTTTGAATGTGACAATAAGAGACTATAAATGAAATGCATGATAGTAGAAGCTTCCCTTCTTTCTGCACATGTGTGTCAGGGCTCTCAGGAGAAAGAGAACTGACACAATGAAGGTATATTTTAAAGAGGATTTATTAGATATAATGTTATCAGGCCATCTGAATATCTCAGCCATGTCCCCCAGTGTTCCATGAGCCAGTTAATCCTTGCTGGACCAACATGTATATCCTGCCTTATCCTAATGTCTGTGTATCAAATCTTTTATTAACATTGAACAAATGAATTCTAAGAAAATAAAAATAAAAAATTATTTCTAGCTGACTAATCAATGAGATTTATATTAGGTTGTTTCAAATAACATCAAGGAAATCTTTGCTTTGTTTTTTCCTTCATCATTTTAGCAAAAGATCAATGACAGACACTGTCTCCTAAACTGACAAATTCATGACTATTCTCCAATTTCTCTTCCATTAGATTTATGGTATCTTGTTTTAAGTGAGGTGTTTGATCTATTTGGACTTGAGTTTTACACAGGGTGATAAGTATGGATCTATTTGCATTCTTCAACATGCAGGCATTCACTTAGCTCAGCACCATATGCTGAAGCTGTTCTTCATTTTCCTTTGCAGGGTTTTGCCTTCTTTGTCAAAAATCAAGTATCCTTAGGTATGTGAGTTTATTTCTGGATCTTTGATTCAATTCCATTGATCAAACTGTCTGGAGAGCAAACCACAATACAAGGCTATAAGGGTTGCTTTCCTTTTCATTTTTTAAGGTATATTTATTTATATGAGTACACCAGCACTGTCTTCAGACACACCAGGAAGGAGCATCAGATCCCATTACAGATGGTTGTGAACCACCATGGGGTTGCTGGGAATTGAACTCAGGACCTCTAGAAGAACAGTCAGTGCTCTTAACTACTGAACCATCTCTCCAGCCCAAGGGTTGCTTTCCTTAGTGAAGAGTACCCAAATCCTAGAGGAGAGTTTACACATAAATACTTTCGAATGAAAGACTGAATGAACTCAGTATAAGTTGAAGTAAATCAATTCTTTTATTCTTCAATAATTTTACATTAATTAAAATAAGATACAATATTTATTTGAAGAATGTTATGAAAAAGAGACTACATTAGATAATACCACAGATATTCCATTTACTGTTAATAAATATATACCAGATATATTATGCTTAATGGATGTAAGGTGGTCATTTCAAGGATCATATTATAATCTGATGGATATTTATGTTGTTTTATATTTGTTCTTATTAGTACTGTGATAAGTAGCTTTTTTCCGACACTTGTTTGTGTGATTAACAAAGGACATGGTAGAAATTGGTAAACTGCTCTGTAAAAGTCCAACTTAATTTTTATTTCTGCTAAAAAGTGCATTAGAATACCATCAGTGGGCAACATTACACAACTGAAAGGAAAAATGGCATTTCAGTTTTGAAATCAGTGCACCATGAAAGGTGAGAGGCAGGGATCTTGGCATCAAACTACCTGGGCTATATCCCTGTTTCACTAGTTATTATATACAGGACCTTACACAACTGAGTTAATTCCTCTTTTCCTCAATAATTTGCCAGTAAATTTAGGATGCTAAGATATGCTGTGTAACGGTCTTAGGAGATCTGACCAGGTAACAGATGTAACAGCTTGGAATAGTGCCTGAGATGCTGTTAAAGGTTTTCTCTAGTTTTTGTCATTGTGTTTATTTATTCTTAACAAAATACATAAAATATTTTTACTCTCTTAGAACTAAGAGCTTTAGTGTGTGTGTGTGTGTGTGTGTGTGAGGCTCTTTTAATAGTAAAGAGTGCTTTGTTATTATCTATTTTTCCCATATATATTATATATCATTTCTCATATATATGTTCCATATTAATATTTTATTAATATATTTTATACAGTATGTAGAGATAGACATTTTGTATCACATTTTCATTCTTTTCCCCTTCCTGGTGCTCTGGTTGGAAATGAGATGCTCCTTACCAAAGCATATGTGTGTAGTTTAGTAGATATATCCAGTCATTGAGAAATGACTAGAACAAATCATGGACCTCTGCGTCAGAGCAAATCTTTTCTCTGTTAGGTTATTTCTCTTGAAAAAAAAAAAAAAAGCTGATTAATAACATTGTGCTTCTGGTCCAGGTGTGTAGAATCAAAAGATCAGAGGCATGGAGCTTAAGATCATGCAAATAAATGTATTTACACACTCTCTACTACGAAAACTCTCACACATACAATTAGGCAAACATGCACACAATCACATACACACACACTTAAATACACACACACAGACACACACATTTCATTTTTTTGTTGCTGTTTCTTTTCTCCTTCCCTCCCTCCTTCCTCTTGTCAGGTCTTCCTTTCTTCCTTATTCCTGTACTTCCTCCTTTCTTGTGGTTGAAAGTTAAAGGTCAATTTCTTAGCAGGCACACATATTTCCACTGACTATTTTCTTGGTGGTAAAGTAGCTACTTTCTCACTGTATTATCAGATGGTTGCAGGGGAAGGACTATCTCCAGTGTTTATCTTCCCTTTCTTGAAGGACACTTGTCAGATTGGAATTAAAGCTAGCTTACTTCTCCTAATGTTGCTTTCTGGTGAAGTCTATGTAAGAAGAGCTTTACGAACTTAGAACTTAAGTGTGTAAACTGTGGAGTGGCACAAGAGCCTCTATAGGCTATTTCCTCAACATTGCTTCTGATGTAAGGGAATTTCATTGAAACCTTTTAATTAAAACTAAATATATGTGAATAAGAGTTCACAAATCTTTTGTGTAGTTCAAAGAATAATTAGAAAGCAAAAAGTAAATGCAACTTTATAACCAATACTGAAGCCAAGTAATGGAATGTGACAATCACAATAGAAGTGTTTACATACCTGTTTCTCTTCTTATACAGAATACTGCTCTTATATTAAATAAACTAATTATTGCAACATGCATTTCTCTGAGCTTGGAGTTGTATTTTAAATTTTTAATTTAATTTAATTTAATTTATACAGTGTCACCCCACTACATGGATTAGGATAGCTTTGAGCTTTGTGATCTTTCTAAGCCATATGCTGCCATGCCTGAATTGTTTGCTCAGTACTGAGTTCATGAATTTGCTAGTGCTACGCTATGAGGTTACAATTCATTCGTACCTATTCTTGTTTCTTGGCATTTTCTCTCAAATGAAGATCTTCCTCATCAATGTAAGGCTCATAAGGCTCAGGTTATAGTAAAATTTATATTTAGAGAGCTCATAAAGGTGGAAGATTTGCCAGGACCCCACTGAACAGTATCAGAACAATAAAGAATTTCTGGAGAGAAGAAATCCCAGGTAGAACTGCCTGCATGGTAATTACTAGCTGCAGAATGCAGATTTTGTGAAACTGTACTGCACTGTGGGCTGAGCTTTTCAATATGTGCAACTGCCTTTGAGTTGTTGGTGCTTTTTACAGTAACATCTTAGCCATTCATGTGTAAATAGCTGCAATAACTCATTGGTTTGCATTTTGAGCTATTAGTAATAATACTATCTCTGTACACTTCTTTTCTTTGGTGTCCTATCTTGAATACATTTTACATTTCACTGTTGGTTCAATCTTGGAGGTCACTTCTGTGGCAAAATTATGTCTGGTTAAAAGTCTAGAATAGCACCAGTGTCTCAGAATGGGTATACACATTTAAAACTTCACTTACATGTTACCAGAGTTCAAATAAGGTCTGTTGTTTTTTTTGTTTGTTTTGTTTTGTTTTGTTTTTGTTTTTTGTTTTTTTCTGCAAGGATATCTCAGTTTATACCTTTTCAGCTTTTTCTTTAATAGTGCCTTTCATTTTTATAGATTTGATTATTTGAGAAATAAGTACGTTTTAAATTTTGATGTATTTAAACACACTTACTTATGATTCTTTAGGCTTGCAAACCTAATTGGAATACTCTCACACTTGAACATTAACATTTTAAAATTTTACATTGAATTATCTAGCATCCCTGTGATTTAATATTTTATTTTAAAATATTTAAATGCTTGTAACTCATTCTCATGGACTTTTGCAGATAGGGATCAGATAGTCATCACCTCAAGCACATCTCATTAGGGCATATAACCTCAGTTATGTGGTATGTTGTTTTATTGTACCCACTGGTGAGACTTGACTTGCTTATGTTGATTCTTTTTTCTGTGTACTATAAAACATTTTCAGGAAGCTCTTATGTCACATATGTTTGTATTTAATAGGTGAAGGTAGTTTTCTGGTTCAGTTTGCCATGGTAAGTTTAGTATTATTTTCAAGTTTTGATGTTTGCTAAAATGCATTTTTTTTCAGAGTGTTTTTCTTTCTGAGCACTTCTGAAAGTGGCATATCTATTAGTGAATTGAATAAGAAAGGAAGAGAGAGAGAGAGAGAGAGAGAGAGAGAGAGAGAGAGAGAGAGAGAGAGAGAGAGTCCTCACAAATGACAGTGACTCATGGGCCACGGAAGGAAGGACAAGGAGGTCTTCTTCTCAGTTCTTAAACTGAAGCCTTGGTTCTCAGGTTTGGACTCCTACGGTGACCTAGACCACTGGCCTCAGCATCCTTCAGCTTTCCTGAATTAGACTTGGGTTGCATTGCCAGCTCTTGCCCTGACTTATATAAGACAGCATTTGCAGCTCCTTAACTTTCGTACCTCTTGGTCCAATGTATCATAGTAAATCTACTAACTCAAAAATTCTGCATTCTACTGATTCTGTTTACTTAGAAAACCATGTCACACATACACAGACACACACACATACAAACACATAAACATATACACACATACACACACACTGTAGTGGTTTGAATATGCTTGGCCCAGGGATTGACACTTTTAGGAGGTGTGACTTTTGAAGTAGGTGTGGCCTTGTTGGAGAAAGTATGTCACTGTTAGGGGATGGGCTTTGAGACATTTTGCCTTGCTTTTTGGAAGTCAATCTTCTGTTTGCTTTTGAAACAAAATGTAGAAAGCTCAGCTCCTTGGGTGCTTTCTCTAGCTCCTCCATTGGGAGCCCTGTGATCCATCCAATAGCTGACTGTGAGCATCCACTTCTGTGTTTGCTAGGCCCCGGCATAGTCTCACAAGAGACAGCTATATCTGGGTCCTTTTAGCAAACTCTTGCTAGTGTATGCAATGGTGTAAGCGTTTGGAAGCTGATTATGGGATGGATCCCTGGATATGGCAGTCTCTAGATGGTCCATCCTTTCATCACGGATCTGCAACCCTATAGGTGGAATAACATTATGAACTAACCAGTACCCCGGAGCTCTTGACTCTAGCTGCATATGTATCAAAAGATGGCCTAGTCGGCCATCACTGGAAAGAGAGGCCCATTGGACATGCAAACTTTATATGCCCTAGTATGGCGGAAAGCCAGGGCCAAAAAAATGGGAATGGATGGGTAGGGTAGTGGGGGGGAGGTATGGGGGACTTTTGGGATAGCATTGGAAATGTAATTGAGGAAAATACGTAATAAAAATATTTAAAATTAAAAATAAGAAAAGAAATGAAAAAAAAAAAAATGAAAAGAAAGCTCAGCTCCTTCTCCAGTACAATGCCTGCCTGGAGACTCTCATGCTTCCTGCCTTGATGATAATAGCCTAAATGTCTGAATCTTGAAATGAAATGTTGCTCTTTACATGAGTTGCCTTCCTCATGGTGTCACTTCAACATCCCTAATCACCAGGGAAATGCAATTCAAAACAACCCTGAGTATCCACATCACACCAGTCAGAATGGCTAAGATCAAAAATTCAGGTGACAGCAGATGCTGGTTAGGATGTGGAGAAAGAGTAACACTCCTCCATTGTTGGTGGGATTGCAAGCTTGTACAACCGCTCTGGAAGTCAGACCGGTGGTTCCTCAGAAAATTGGACATAGTACTACCAGAGGATCCAGCAACACTTCTCCATATACCCAGAAGATGTTCTAACTTGTAATAAGGACACATGCTCCACGATGTTCATATCAGCCATAATTATAATATCCAGAAGCTGGAAAGAACTCAGATGCCCCTCAACAGAGGAATGGATACAGAAAATGTGGTACATTTACACAATGGAGTACTACTCAGCTATTAAAAACAATGAATTTATGAAATTCTTAGGCAAATGGATGGATCTGGAGGATATCATCCTGAGTGAGGTAACCCAATCACAAAAAAAATATTTTTATTATTTTAAAAATGAATGGAAGCTGTCTGGTCACTAGGGAAGGGAGGAAAAGTACAGTTATTTTTATAGACAGTTACTTAATTACCTCCAAAACACATCTGTTGGAAATCAGTTTTGCTGATGCCAGGTACTTCAATAATCCAGAATATATCAAGGTCATCATGGGGGAAGCTTAATTTATACTTTTGCTCATGTTTGAGAGAATAAAATCCCAAATTTGTCCAAAGTGTGTAACCTTATAAGTAGAAATACTAGAATGTTCGCTAGGATAAGTAGCTTTAGTTTGTACAGGCGTATAATATTGTTTTTCAACAATTTTTCTTGTCATCTAAGAGGCATTGATATGTCTCTAGCTTTGAGTATATATAGGTAGAGAAACACATGAGTAAATTATTTTTAAAGATAATTTATGGTTGGATTGTAACCATATATTAACATTTATGAAACAACTAAAACCCCCATCTTCTCAAAGTACAAAATAGAGTGATTTTGTAAGAGTTGGCTTGTGTTTTTAGTTATACCAGCATCTTTGATGTTACAACATAATGTGTGAGATGAATCTTGACATCTGTCCACCTTGTCATCTGACCCACAGTTAGAGTGGCTGAGAAAAGTAGTCACTCTGTCCTGGTGCTTGACCTGGTCAAATACTGTCTTAAAGTTTCATACAAAATAGGCTTATCCATAAGTGGCCTTTAAGAAAACATGGAAGATAATTCATGTTTGAAATAATGCTGACAGGGTGAAGAAAGCCCATTGTAAAAATGAATTGCATTTTATGTGATTCAGTTAAAGGGTTTGTGCTACCATAGCAAACTAATAATAGATATAAGGATATGAGTGAATTATTTTTTTTAATTGTTAAATCATTTTGTGAATGTCCACCCACCGCCCTCAGAAGAAGCTAATGGGATATTTGGCTTAAAATGCATTTGGTGTTTTTGTTTTTGTTGGGAGGGATTGTCTGAAAACACCTGACTCTTTGTGTTATGTCTGACAGGGAACAATTGTTGGTGTGCATGGCCTCGGGCATGCACTACCATGTTCTACACAATACTCTATTAGCAAGAATGACCAATATCCCGATAATTGGCACTGGTGACAAAATTGTTTTAAGATTTGGCAAAGTAGGGTTTTATTTTTCCCATTAATTATGTCTTTACTCTTTAGAGGCATTATACTTTTAAATATTCGTCAAGATATTCAAGGAAGCTTCCTAATTTTTCACTTAGGAAAAGTCAAATCTACAATGTTTGACAAACAAAGTACAATATTAAATGTTTGCTCTATAGATTATATTCTATGGATGTTGTAATCTTTTATTTGGTGCTGAGTATGTCCTTGTAGGCTCTGTTTTAAGAAAACCATGCGGGAAATGATTTGACTTTTCTTATCACTCTTCGTTGTGGAAAATAAAAGTGCGGGTTTTTTTTTTTTTTTTTTTTTTTGTAAAAAAAAAAGATGGTGATGGTTTTCATCACTGTAGATTCATGAATCATTTCAGTGTAATTAGGTATTTAAGATTGATTTCTTGCTTTACATTTCCATGTGAATTGCAGCATGAGATATTCTCAAAAGAAACTTCTCTATTCCCTCCCTAAAAAATACCAGACATCCAGATGCTGTCTCAAAAAAAAAAAAAGAAAGAAAAGAAAAAAACCTATATTTTTCAGTAGCATATTACATTTCTTATCTCTTGCTACTGCCTGTCTAAACTATCATTTTTATAATTATGAAATATGTAAGTTTCAATATCAATTTTCTAGCAGTTAGATACCATGCCCTTAATAAGAGAATATAATATTGACCTAATATTTATCTACAAAATAAAATAAATTTTTTAAAACTCCTTTATTTATTATAGTATATACTGGAAGTATTACATTTTGAGATAACTGTTTAACACATAGTAGGACTAAATGCATATTCTTAAGTGAGTAGATAAGCTAGCACACAGTGGAAAATATGTTCATGATCCTTATTTAGAAAGCCAATATTCTAGTTTATAAATATTCACGTGTTTGGTGTTTATATGATCTTGAATTTTGGAGATATTAAAAGGACTGGTGCCAAACACATAGATGAAGTCAACATTGCAATTAGGATGTTTTGGAACAGACTCAGCATTTTATACAGTTTATTTATTATACATTTTATACATACTCCTAGAGAAGAATAGGGAGCAATCAAGTGAGAATAAAAAAAAAAATCAATGTTATAAAAAAAAACTTATTTATGGTCACTTCACCAGTGCTCCTGTGACATTCATTCCTGTGAATAACTTGTCAAGTACAAAGTATTCTGTTTAGATAAGATGTTTTATTTGTCAGAGGGTTTATCATTTTCCTCTCCTCTACTCAGGTTGGATCATGTCTTTCCTTTTCTTTCTTGCTTTCTCTACCCCTTCTAGTAGAATTATTCATTTTGAAATAGACAAGCATATATTCCTCCATCTGTTGTGCCATCACAAAGCTGCAGAAATTTGTGATGGTAAGAACTGACAATTATCTTTAAAAAACTTAGAATACCGAAGATACAATTTGCAAAACACGAGAAAATCAAGAAGGAAGACCAATGTGTGGTCTTCATTTCTCCTTAGAATAGGGAACAAAATACCCTTGGAAGGAGTTACAGAGACAAAGTTTGGAGCTAAGAAGAAAGAATGGACCATCCAGAGACTGCTCCACCTGGGGATCCATCCCATAATCAGCCACCAAACCCAGACACTATTGCATATGCCAGCAAGATTTTGATGAAAAGACCCAGATATAGCTGTCTCATGTGAGGCTATGCCAGTGCCTGGCAAATACAGAAGTGGATGCTTATAGTCATATATAGGATAGAACACAGGGCCCCCAAGGTACTAGGAAAGTACCCAAGGAATTGAAGGGGTCTGCAACCCTCTAGATTGAACAACAATATGAACTAACCAGTACCCTCAGAGCTCGTATCTCTAGCTGCATAAGTTGCAGAAGATGGCCTAGTTGGCCATCATTGGGAAGAGAGGCCCCTAGGTCTTGCAAACTTTATATGCCCCAGTACAGGGGAATACCAGGGCCAAGAAGTGGGAGTGGGTAGGTCTGGGAGCAGGGCTGGGGGACGGTATAGGGAACTTTTGGGATAGCATTTGAAATGTAAATAAAGAAAATATCTAATTAAAAACAAGAATATCATTAGGATATTATGATGCTCTCTGAACTTTGAAAATGCTTGACATATTATAAATCAGAGTAAATGACTTCGTGCTAATTTATCATGTACTAAAATTTTTATGCATGTGGTGTGTGTGCATGTGTGTGTGTTTGTGTGTGTGTTCACTCTAGTGAATGTTGTGTACATTTATGTGAAGGCACATGGACACTAAATGTTACCATTGGCTGCCTGTTCATCAGAGACCCTCATTCCCTTGTTTTGTTGAAACCGAGTCTGATATTGAACTAGAGATTCCTGAGAAGTCTAGGTTGGATGTTTGTGGAGTTCCGTGATTTTACCTATTTTACTTCGCTGAAAATTTGTTCACTATTAACCATGATGTCTGGGGTTTTATGTGAGTATTCTTGCAGACAAATCAAGGTATTTGTACTTATTCTATAGGCACTTTATTGACTAAGTCATAAGCCCTTAAAATACTTTCAATAGCAGTATAATTTTTCACTTTTCTCCTGGGTTCTATGTGAAAACAGTATTAATATGGACTAACGTCTATCAACACTTATTCCTACAGTAGTATAGAATAATAAATATTCCTCCATTCAGTTCTGGAGTCCAGAATTCTTAACCCAAGGTGTAAGCAGGATGTGAGCTCTCAAAATGTTCTCAGAGCTAGTTCTGTGAACCTTTATCCTTTGTCATTCCTCTCTTACCCCTCTTGAGATAAAATGCTGCATGCTTATTTCCACATACAGGTACTTGGCATTTAGTTTATGAAGGATCTAAATAATTTTGGGAAAAATTCTCATTGTGTTTCCAAGCATTTTATTATAAGGTAACATTCATAAGTTTTAGGGACTTGGATTAGGCCATGTGTTTCCTCAGACATTGTTCTATTCATAATAAGCAAATTTTATTACTAATTTCATTTATAAAAGACAAATGTCTGTTAAAAAATAAAACAAAAATTTTAAACTTGGTAAAAATATGGCAGCTGAAGAATTAAAGCTGATATTTGAATTTAACAACTGAGTAATCAAGATAGACATTTTAAACAAGTAAAACAACTTACTTTGACCAGTTGTCTGAAGGAATTCTTCAAAATCCATCACTGTGACTATAAAGATTCCAAACTGAAGTAGAAACAGTCATCAAAGAGTAGACTGCAGCATATACTAACCATAATGTGGTCTGCTTCTATAACACATTCCCACTTTGCTGCTATGGTCAAGACTGACACATGGCAATAAATCATCACAGAAACTATCTTGTTTCTATCAGCTATATTTTCTTCTTTCCTTTCATCCTTGTATGCTCCATAATCCATCTTCAGATAAATCTGCTATTTCTTTTCAAAATTCTGATAACTTCACATGAATAGTCTCTAGAGAGTTGCCTAGCTTTGTTCCCACAAATTACTTATTCAATTTGGTTGAAACACATGCATTAGTCATATTCTATTTCTTTGATGATACTGGGAAACATTTTCTTCAGTAGATATGACTCATTGTTTTTCAAAATTTATTATTTTACTATTGTCTGGCTAGGGACTTGCTTTCTGATACTGACCATTGTTGTATAACCTTGGTTGGCTTATCCCTCACTGTGGAGTTAAGGTTTCCTGCATCAGCCACCGCAGCAAAAGAAGACAGCAGAATACACTAACATGCCTAGCTCTCAAATATCTTATTATAATAAAATGCACAATATGTAATAATTCCAATGTTATGTTTTCCAGATATAGAACTCAATGGTATTTGATATACTCATGAAGATATACAAAGACATTTAAAAACTATCTTCATTATAAAGAAGCTTGCATGCTATGTAACCCTAGTTTCTAAAACTGTGTTTCTGATATTTCTATAATGATGCTGTTATGAACATGTGTGAATATATATCCAAATTCATTTTTAATTAAAAATAATAATTATAAGAACAGTTGAACTTCTGAGCAATGTGCTAATTGTAGTTCCAGTTGATTGAGGAACAACCAGTTTTCACAGGTACAAAGTCACTTTACAAACTCATTTAATGATGAGAAAGTTTCCAAAGTCCTCATTATTTCAAAAATACTTATAAATTCCTATAGTGAACAATTTAATGTATCGTGTGGAGTTTCACTGTACTTTTGATTTTCATCTTGCTAATAGTGTGTATGTTTCAGTGTGTTTATTTTGTTTTTGTATTGACAATTGCTATGTTTACTTTGAAGCCAGTCTACTGAAGTCCTTTGCTCAATTTAGGTTGTGGGGTTAGATTTGAAGTTTCAGAGATTCTGTATGTTTATGCCTGAAAATCCCTTATGTAGTACTATGCAAATATCTTCTGTGTATTAAATTGCCTTTTATTTTGTTTATGTTGTCTTTTGATCCACAGATTTAAAATATTACAAAGATCATTCTATTTTTTTCACTAGTTATACCTTAATTCTCAGATGAGACAAAAGTAAGCACCAAGTCCATTCAGAAGGACCATGGCCTTTGTAAAATGTATTAGCCCACTGAACTATACTGTTATAAACATTCTTTATTTGTTAAAGATAATTTATTCCAGCTAATTTATCATGCAAATTCACAAGCACATCTACCTATATGTAATGTATATGTAAATGCATAGAAGTTTTATTTTCAAAACCTGAGTTTTAAGACTTGTTGGATTCTATTTTCCTCTATGATTTGCCAATTGAGCCACAATATTTCACCACTTTTATTTTTATTTTTTCCTTTTATTCTTATCTTATTGAAAACATATTCTTCTCTCCTACAATATATCCTAACCACACGTCCCCTTCTCTCCACTCCTTCAAACTCCTGAATTCTACTCTTCCCAATTTACCTCCACTTCATTTTCTCCTCAGAAAAGAGAATACATTTAATGAAGGACAGCTAGACAGGCCAAAAGAGATAGAAATAAACAAGACAAAGGCCCTCATATCAAGGCTAATATGAAGCAACCCAACAGGAGGAAACATGTCCCATAAGCAAGCAAAAGTCAGAGATACATCCACTCTTCTTGTTAGGAGTTCCACAAAACCTCAAACTCACAGCCCTAACATGTATGTAAAGATCCTGCCATGCATCCACACAGGTTACATGATTGCAACTTCAGGCTCTGTGAGCTCATGTGAGCCCTGTATAGTTGATTCACTGGACTGTGTTCTCCTAGTTTCCTCCATGTAGATGTTTTATTGTTTATTGTTTTTTAAACATATGACTTTGTGTAACTATCACTATTTTGTCTTGCATTCTCTACTATGTAGTTATGATTTTTGTGCTAGATATATGTAGTAGCAAAAAGCTAATAGGTCTCCTGTCTGTCTGGATGCATTTTAATTTCTCTCCCTCTCACATTTAAAAAATGAAATTGTGCCACATTGAAAATTCTTGGGTAAGAAATTTTTTTCTTTAACCTATAGGAGTATATCAGTTTGGTGATTGATAGTGAAGTTATTTTTGAGGGGAATTCTGCGGTTATGTTCACTTAAATACACATGTATGTGAAAAGTCTCAGTTCTTCCAGCTTTTATAATTAATTTTAGAGTTATGGTGTTAACCTGACTCTATATAGATTCACTTCCATTTACACAGACACACATACAGTGTTTGTGTGTTTGTGTGCATATGTGTGCCTCTGTGTGCCTCTGTGTGTGTGTGTGTGTGTGTGTGTGTGTGTGTGTGTGTGTGTGTAGATGAAGAAGGGGGAGGATGAGAGATTGAGAGAGATTTTTGTCAAATGCAAAGATTTTAGGTGTTGAATCTTTACAAAGCCTCTTTGTCCATTATTCCCCTCCCATGCATTTCTATGACTTCCAAAATACACACATTTTTTTTTTTTTGCTTAATGCTGTCATGGCTCTATTAAGTTAGTTTGTTCATTTATTTTGAGCCTAGGCTGACCTCAATTTATAAATCCCCATGCTTCAGTCTTCTCAGTATTAAGATTTCAGGCATAAACTATCTGTCATACTTGGGTTTGTCCAGTTTTTTTTTATATCTTTCACAATCTGTTATTTCTTGTATTGTCTTCATTATTTTTTTAAAGTGTCCCTCTATCTGTTCACATCTACCTTTAATTCTTACCAGTAATATTTATATTTCAGTTACTTTATTTGTTAGCTTTAGCGGTTTTTCTTTTACTTTAGCTTTGTACAAATGTTATTTTTAATCTTTTTTCTTTCTCTTGGCTTTCTTTCCATATTAACTTAACATTTGGAATATCTTTAAGACAATGGTATGAAGATTATGTAACAGATCTGTTAGAGTTAGTTTTAAAAAACAGTTAAGTGCTTGCTAAACTATTTGTTCTTTGAATTTATCACACTTTCAAGTTTGGAGTATGCCTTGTGAATTTTTGTTGAAAAGTGGACATTCGTGTGTCTAATGTAGACCTGGAAATGACCTTGCCCATTCTCTTTGATCTGTGTTCAATTTTTCATCATGTCTCATTTTTATATTATAAATTATGTAGGTTACCAGTGCTCATATTACCCTGAGGCCTTTTTCTGAACATATATCTATTCAAGGGCTTGTGTAATCACTTTGTGATTTTTAATATGGGTATACAACTGATGTTGAATATTATAGTCTTTAAAGTCTGGATTTCAGAATGAAAACTAGAAAGTAAAGTGCAGGTATGGCATGGTACTGGTCTTTTCTATATTCTGGACAAAGCATCAGCAGGTAAGAAAAGACTTAAATCAAGACAATTCTACAGGATCTCTGCAGCACCTCTACTTCTCTTTTAGCTTTATGCAATAGGACACAGCTACCAGAAGAGCCCAGAGTTCTGGTATTTATAAAAATACATTTATATATTCTGACACCTGAAAACTGTATGCAAGCTATTCTAGTAACAAGTGTACATCTGGCTGACACTGTACCAAAGGGAAAGTAGATAGCAACCTCTAGTCAGACTAACAATGCTCCAGGTTTAACTGGGCTTTCCTTATAAGGCTTCTCCCAGAAGCTACATTTTGACAAATTCCAGAATTCCTAGTCATGTCAAGCTGATTCTGACAGGGTAACTGATGTCTAGGTTAGAGCTACTCTGGGATCTCTTACTCAGTTATGTTTTTTCCAGAATTTAATGAATATATATTTTAAAAGCTGTCTAAATTGTCCTCAGTTACAAAGAGGTTAGAGAATTGCCATCCCTTGTAACATTGTTCTATTTAAGGCTGACCATTAACATAATGTAATTGACTTAGAAACAATCTGAGAGTACTGGGACTTATTTATTAACACATGTCTTAGTTTCCTTAGGCTTAAGATTTTTACCTTTATATCTAATCATACTGAATAAATGAGAAAATATAATGTGGATATGATAATTCCTATCATTTTTTAAGCTTTACTCTGTGCTTAGAAATATTGTTTAGACATATTTTGTATTACTTTTTTGCCTTGTCAGATTACATGTGGTTAACAATATTTTCTTCTTCTCATGAAACCATACTTGAAAATATGGTGCAGGTCAACTTAAATAAAGCAAGACATTTTCTTCCTATGTCTTCACAGACACACATTCAGCAAGGTAGACTGCTTTTCATAGAATTTTAAAATAAGACCAACACAGGAAGAATAAAAGGAATTTTAGAACCATAGTCATTCATTCACAAGAGCTAAAGATATAGTGAAAATTAGATCGCCGGGGCACCTCTGTGTGAAACCTGGTTTTGAGACAAGTTTGGGGCGTTTGTTTCTGAATACTCAGAATACCCAAGATACAATTCACAGGCTACATGAAGCTCAATAAGAAGAAAGACCAAAGTGTGGATACTTCAGTTCTTTTTGGAAGGGGGAACAAAATACTCACAGGAGGACATTCTGAGATGAAGTGTGGAGCAGAGACTGAAGGAAAGGCCATCCAGAGACTACCCCACCTGGGGATCCATCCTATATATAGTCAACAAACCCAGACACTATTGTGGATTCCAAGAAGTGCTTGCTTGACAGGAGCCAGATATAACAGTCTCCTGAGAGGCTCTGCCAGTGCCTGACAAATTCAGAGGTGGATGCTCACAGCTAACCATTGGACTGAGCACAGGGTCCCCAATGGAGGAGTAAGAGAAAGGACTGAAGGAGCTGAAGGAGTTTGCCACCCTATAGGTAGAACAACAATATCAACCAACCAGACCCCCAAAAGCTCCCAGGGACTTAACCACCAAACAATGACTACATATAGAGGGACCTATGGCTCCAGCCATATATGTAATGGAGAATGGCCTTGTTGGACATTAATGGGAGGAAAGGTCCTTGGTCCTGTGAAAGCTCGGTGGCCCAGTGTAAAGAAATGACAGGACTGGGAAGGGGAAGTGGGTGGGGGAACGCCCTCAAAGAAGCAGGGGGAGGAGGAATGTGATAGGGGTTTTCAGAGGGGAAACCAGAAAAGGTGATAATATTTGAAATATAATTAAAGAAAATATCTAATAATAATTTCAAAAAAGTGGTATTTATACTATAGGAGCAATCCCTTTTCATACACAGTTCAATTATTATTATATGGGGGAGCATGATGTATGTGTGTGGGCATCGTCACAAAGTTGGCTGTTCACTTTAAAATAGTAAAATACATCAATGTTCATTGAAAACTAAATGAAATATTATATGAAAATTTGTAACACAAGTAGATGCGTTTATTCAAATTCCATTCAGGTATTGAAAGTCCATCTCAACTAGGATAGTGTGTGGTATCTGTTTCAGTGTTATGTGTAGTAGTTCTAAATATAGGGGAAAATAATGGGGCCTAGACTCTATTTTCTTTTAGACTATTTTCAATTGAATTTTCCTGGGTGAATTTTGCTTCCAGGATCAAAGACAAATTGACAATTTGTGTGTGTTGTGAGTTAGCAAGTTATATAAATAATGAACCTACCATTTTGTAAAACTGAGTTGTGATGTTGTCAAGTAAGGTATATTATATGTTGAATAACCACCTGACATCCAGAGATAATTCTCTAATATTAGCTTATGTGTGCAATATTAGTCTTTTTGAAATAAGAACGAACTAAGTCCATAAATCTAATTTCAGAGAAATACATCAAACTTTAAAGGTTATTTTCTTTCCAAATAGTTGGCATCATTTTACCAGAAGTAACATTTAAAATTTAGTATTTCCATTAATTTTTAAGATTTATTACAGAAAAATAGTTTTGTGACTTTGTTTTTGCTACTTTTTTTATTTTTTCAAGTGGATCCATAAGAGTTAAGGACATATGCGAAAAACACTTTTCAACTTATTCTCCAATTTTGCCTGGAGTCACAACCCTTTAGAACTTCAAAAAAGTTAGATCAAAATTCCATTTTCACTATTTTTTTTTTCTGTTGATCCCTCAGTGCTTTCAGATAATAAGCAGAGCGGGAGCTCAGGATGTTGAAATACTGTCAAGCAGCTTTTCTCATTGAATTTCCAATCTAAGCAGAAATCTCATGGAGAAACTACTTTCGCCATATCTCAGAAGTACATAAGAGTTTAAGTAGAATACCAGAGTTTGGCTCATTATTTAAAACAATCCTCAAATCATTGCAAGTTATCTATATTTATTTTTCCTGCTTTCATTAATAAAATATATTTTTGTCTTTTTCTGTGGTTGTGTGTGTGTGTGTGTGTTTGTTTGTTTGTTTGTTATGGATGGAACAGTACTTGAATGTACTCCTACTGACTTGGGAAACTGAAGTAGGATGGCATCTGTAAGTTCAAGGCTGGCCTGGGGGATCATAGGTTGCCCTGTGTGATTGCAAATGCTACATGATTGTGACCCTACCTTCTTAAAAAGAAATAAAAACAAAACAAAAATGTTTTCTTCCAATTGCTCAAACTATTAATTTTATCTCTTTTATCAGAAATTAGTTTCATCTATCTTAGTATGGTGGCACATGCCTTTAATCCCAACACTAAGGAAGCAGAGGCAAGCAGCTCACGGAAATCAGGCTCAGCCTGAGAGTATTTTGTAGGCAGAATGGTAGGTGTTGGGGAGACAACTCACTAGCAATTCTGATGAATGTGTTACAGAACTATGTCTTGTGGCAAGAATACCTGTTCCAGGTGTCTACTGAGTGCAGGGTGTTTCTGGCTAGCACTGTTTCTGGGCCTCTGTGTGTTGTACACCGCACAATGGGGTCTCTTTTTGACAAAAGTCAGAACAATAGTATACATTATTGATTCAGGATGGGAGATTGGCCTTTTATGTTGCCAATGCTCCTGAAAAATCCCAGCACATTATAGAATACAAGTCTGGATCATATATTCATAGGTATGGATTAGGAGAGATTTTAAGTTCTGGTCTACACATATAGAGTTTCCATTAAGTTGTCTAATAAGTGAATTTAAGTCAGGTTTATAGAAAAAAATTCTTTCTAACTATTGTGGAAAAAAAGACCAACTGCTAATATGAATGGATTTACTTATTTTTAAAGGTGATTGGGATGCTTCTTCAAATGTCTTTAGCATCAGTTATGCCTCTGCATGCCCAATCATATCTTCTACCCTACTTAATTATCTCGGCCCCATTGTTTTCCTTTTCACTTTCATGCTACCTATGTTTCTAGTATGTACTTTTGCCTTGACATCTCCCTGCCTTGAAGTACTCCTATGACCCCTTTCTAGTTTCCTGGTTTCTATGAGAACTTCAGGATACATTGATAAGTCAAAAATTAAAAGTCACTATCCATTTATGAGGGAGAATATGCAAAATTTTTGGGTTACCTCATTTGGAAGTATTATTTCTATCCCATCTATATATCTTCAAATTCTATTATTTCATTTTCCTTATAGCTGAACACAGTTCTATTGTGTATATATGTTTCTTGTTCTCATTATCCACTAACAAGTTGATGGATATTGAGGATATTTACATTTTTCTGACTATTGTTATTGTAGATAAAGAAGCAATGAACATGAATGATCAAGAATCTTCTTAAGATATATATACCCTTAAGGAGTGGCCTAGCTTTGATTTTAGTTTAGGACTCTTCACCCTAGCTGAGGCACTACTGACAATTGATGGCTTCTGTAGATTTTTTTCTGACATGTTCTCTGATATGAAGCCAACAATCCCAGAGATGGCCCTAAACCTATACAGATACTGGAAGTGCTGAGGGGACACTGTGATCATAAAAATGGCAGGTATATGACTCAGGAAAGATAAAGGAGTGAAGGGGACTGTAGAAGGAGCTGGAGATTATAAATGATGGTAGATATGAGCTAAATATACCATAATACTGCAAGAGATTATAAAACAATAAATAATAAAAGTAAATGTGAATTGGAGTCCAAATCAACAAATATTTGATAATATGAAATCAAAAGGGATGATAACATAATACAGAATGGGACTATGACAAAAATAATTCAGAGGAGAAAGAGCAATATACACACCATTTTATTGCTATAATTTGTATGTGAATTCATATGAAATATAGAATTTACATCATATTTGTAATTCAAAGAAATAAAAAATGCTTCTTTATAACAAAATATAATCAATACAAATATTGTTGCAACAGAAAATATGAGAATAAAATCAAGAAGACTTCCATAAAATCGTGTATAAAAAAGAATCTCTAAAATATTGAAGAGAAAAGAAAAAAGTAAAGTGACAGATTTGATCAACTTATAATCTAGTCGTCAGTTTATTAGAATTAAGAAGAGTCTGAAACTTAAAGTAAAATGATGATGATGATGATGGTGGTGGTGGTGGTGGTGGTGGTGGTGGTAGTGGTGGTGGCAACATAACAAAAATGAAATAGACTGATATTTTTTACAAGTAAATATATCTTCATTTGTCAAAAACTTTAAAATAGCAAACTAAATGGAAAATTAATCACACTGATGTCAAAAACCTTCAAGAGGTGAACAAAGTAGCAAAAAGATGTTCCTATACAAACGAAGTCTGGACATTTTTACAGCTAAATGGTTGCCACCTTAAACTCAATAAACGCATCTGATAGACATTGTTTAGACACAACTGAGGTAATTATATTGGCAAAGAATCAAAGCTGAAATTCTAATTCTAAAGTTGTCATTAAAAGCACATAGAATATGACTGGACTATGCCTTTAGTTTACTTGGCAAAATTATTTTAAGAATAGCACTTCACAAATATCAGCATAAGTGTGAGAAATAAAGACAAACTCCAATTTCAAAGCTTCACATTCTAAAGAAAAAACTTAACTTTTATGAGTCTGTCTGCAAAAAAGTAACAATTAAAAAAAAGCACTATTCTTCCAATAAATATATAGTAGGAAAATGAAGAACTATAAATGAGGAAAAGAAATCCCAGACTAACAGCTAATTGTGCAGTCATCCCCTAGAGCAAATATTTTATGGTTACCAGAAATACCAGAAAGTGTCAACCCCTAACAAGGATGCCCTTTCGCAAACTATGTATTACATGCAATAAGTAGTTTAATTAAAAGCAGCTATACAACGGTACAATAATGGTGGTGCTTATGGAACAACAAGGAAATTAGAAACTAAGAAAAAAATTAGAAAGTTGTTCAAAGAAACGTAAATACACAAAGCCTCTTTAACAAGTCAAGCCTCTTTTTGTATCTTGTTATACTCTCTTTATGGGGTACAAGGTGAGCGTCATAGAAGGTAGAATGTCACTTCCTCCTACATGTTACTTGGTTGTAAAGTAAATTTAATTCCTAAGTCTAATGTGCTAAATGTTATCTATTTACCTTTTAATTTAATTATCAACCTATAGACATTAAATTAATTGCAATTGGAGTGTTACAGAGAAAACTGGAGAGAGCTAAGCT
>NW_028227256.1:145627631-145745131 GCF_978045245.1 Mus caroli | reverse complement strand
TTTGTACTTGGTTTTCCAGTCAGAAGCTCTTTAAGTTTAGCAGAAAGCTATTCCTGGCTAGCTGAGTGGCAAACCACTAGGAAATTCTCTTGTTTAACTTCCTATTTTCTTATAGATCTGCTGATAATGCACATGCTAGCTATCACAGTCAGAATTCATGTTGGAATTGCAGATATAGCCCAGGTTATAAAACTTGCACAAGTACTTTTACACAAGGGACCATCTTCCTCACTCTGAATTTGCAATCTTGAAGATAAGACATAATGATAGCTTATATTTTACCTATGCTATTTATTTGGTTGTGTTGTATGTGCTTCCATAAGATTGTGTCCAAGTTCATGCTTGAATATACATTTCTACATTCATTATTTGAACTCCTAAACTTGCTTTTATTTTGGACGTCAGAGAAGATATAAAGTTGACTTTATGGGTTTTTTTATTTCCATTTTTTTCTATCTATTTTATATTGGTATTCAAAGTGCATTCAAGATGAAAACCATTGTCTATAAACTAATACATTTTGTCAGAAGCTATGAGATTGTGATACCCCATGGACTTTGGTGTCAACAAATACCAGAGTGAGGAAGAATTTTAGAAATCCAAGGGAGAGCCAGCTCTATGAATTCCTCTCAAGAAACATTAAATTCATGATGGATATGATCCAGCAGATGTTCTACTTTGCCCTACTAGAAACTTGCCACAATGGAGTTTCTTAAAGTTTCCATTCACAAGCTTATGCATGTTCAAGTTTACCAGAAAGAGAGGGTAGATAGGTCTCTGTCTGTAACAAATAAAATCTTCCTTTATAAGGAGTGAAGACTATGCATTTCTGTAAACGTAAGAACAAATATTTATAATGTAGTTAAGGATTATGACAATTTTCAGGTTGTAGGTTCTCCTGCAAGATTCATGACTGCATTATCCCTGGCTAGTAGACTTGGTTTCCAGTACCAGTTATTATTTATTTCTTGTTGAGTGGACCTTAAGGCAAATTAGAGAGCTGTTGTTTATTCTCAAGTTATGCATGTCATTAATTTACCCCGAGGGTTATGATGCCAGGCTTATTATTGTAAATTATAGGCATCACATCAAGGTGGGGCTGTTGGGTGTTTTTATCCATTGGAAGCCTGTTTGGAAGTTTCTGGTGCCGTGAAAGCTAGCCGTCATCAGAGGAGGCATTCATGTTAGTTCCTTTCAGGGGCCTCTGGGCCCTTTTTCTGAAATGCATGGTATCTTCAGCAGGGACTGAACCTTTTACTCTAGTAGACAATCAAGGCTAATACCAACTGCCTCCAATGATTTAGATGTCTCTTCCACATCCCTGACATTTCAAATTGACTAACAATTCAAATGAAGTTTCTGACATTCTGTGCTATAGAACATTTTTTTAAAGATTTTTGTTTGTTTGTTTGTTTCTTGAATGGTTCATTGGGCAATTATATCTTCTAGTTAGGGCAGAAGGTACATTCATGAAATCTCACTGTAATGTAACTGTTTAAACATGAACTGAACAAATATAACGGTAGACATGCTAAAGTAGACTGGGAAAACATCAACTCTATGCAAAGAACTATGGGTAACTAAATAATGCAGAGATTGGGAGTAGTATTCCTCAGAGACGAGTACACTGATAAGTTATCTAATAACAAAGAGTGAAACTTGAAAACATGCATACTAGGAACAAAAAGAATGAATAGATTGTATTTGTATATTTAGAAATATACAAATATATGCATATATAAATATACATACAGACAGACATACACACACACACGCACGCACGCGCACACACACACACACAAGCACATAAAACAACAATTAATATAAACAGATGCTATGGATTTGAAAGAGAGTAAGAGTATATTGCAGGGCTGTGGGTGTGAGGGAAAGAGGACAGTGGGAGAAAGCCCGCATCCTGCCAAAGTTCTGGTACTCTGGGCGGGCTGATGCAGGAGGAATGCTGGATGCTTTCCACTTGTCCCCCGGTGGGGTGGGCATCTGGCTGTATTAGGCCACTGACCCCACACGGCGGGTGGGGGACAAGGGGTAGCTCTCGGTACCAGATTCTCAGTCTTCGGCATCTCACACTGGATATAGCGGAGGAGTTGAGAACAGAATAGGGGCCCCAAGGCAGCACTCGGCCTCAGAGATAAAGGAAGAGAGGGCAGGAGGAAAAGAGGGGCACTGGGTAGTCCTGCCAACCTTGATGAACAGAGACAGTCTATGGTTCTAGAGATTCATTGTAGAAAAGCAGCGTGGAAGAGAAAAGGTAGAAAGAGAGAGGGAGACTGGCCATGGCCAAGAGGAGAGAAGTGGGAAAGAGAAAGAGAGGGAAGAAAGTTTAGAGAGTAAGAAAGCTTAAAGAGAGCATAAGAGAGCGAGGAGGAACCAAACAGCCCCTCTTATAATGGGATTGTTACCTTGCTGTTGCTAAGTGACTATGGTGAGGAGTCTATCCATAAGGTTAGAAGCTTGGGACATTGTCTACATGACTGAAATCCACATGCCTCTCCTGTGGGAGCTGTGGGGCCTTAACTTCAACAGGAGCCAAGGGTCCAGGAGACATGATTGAAAGCCTTCTGTCCCACGTAGGTAGAAATTACCACCCACCTGGTTTCAAGACTTCAGCTCTACTGGAGACCAGGCTGTCTGTGCATAGCCCATTGCCCCACAGCGTATGTGGAAGAGTTTGGTGAAAGAAAGGGAAAGGAGAAATAAAGTAATTTATTATAATCTCAAAAATAAAATAGTTATTAAAAATAAAATTTAAGAATAATGGTTAAAAAATTAGTGTGGAATCGTGTGTGCTAGTGCTGAAGAAGCAGAAGTTGTTTGGGAATCCAATGCAAAATTTATCAAAAATAATATTCTCCATTTTTCATTGTATTTGCATATCTTAATTAGCCAAAATAATGGGTTTTATCATATTTTATACATACACACACACACACACACACACATAGACACATATATATTATGCATGTTCAGTCTCCTATTACTATATCCTCTTTCCTCACACTGTTCCTCTGCCCCTACCTTGGACCCCTTTCTACTCAAATATATCCCTCATATCATTTATTTTTTATTTCTCTATGTACTCATGTATTAATATCTCCTTTTCAGAATTAAGATTTATATACATTTTAACTTTTGATTAAATTTGTGTAATATATGAATCACTGTTTTCAGTAGGATCTCACTAAGTATATGCTTTTGCCCATGAGTAGTTGGCCAAAACAAAAAGAATTGAAATGGCATTTATGTAGGGTTTTTTATTTTTTTGCCTCATTTTGCTTTGCATATGTTTATGTTGTCCTGTTAGTTTTTTTTCCAATATGTTTTGGTTTCCATATTATGTTTTGGTTTGTGTCTCTATGTACGTGTTCCTTATTTTTGTTTTTGTTTTTGAAGGAGAGGGAGCAAAGTCATGACCTGGGCAGATTGAAGGATCTGGGAAGAGCTGAGGGATGGTATAAGCATGATCAGAATATAATTTAACATCTTATAGAGCACATTAAGTAACATTAACTTTTTATCTATCCATTTCCTTGCAATTCATATATACATTGCATATATATATATATATATACATATATATATATATATATATATTAATCTGTCTGTTTATATATTTGTATCCATGAATGTCAGTATTTATTTAAAATCATTATTGTTGAATTATTAAATCTTGACAATTTAGTTCCCAGATACAAGACACACACACAACCTTTATATTTGTAATAAATCTTTATTAACGCTAATGCTGGGCAGATACCTACCTATCATGCTGTCATACTCTATTTCCCATTAATAACCCTAAGTTATTACTTACTATGTTTCATCTGGGGTGATCTTAGCTCCAATTGTCCAGACCTCATGGCCATGGTTTCTTGACTCATAATTCATGGCATCTTTTTTCTCCCTCAACTTTCTTTCTCTCCTAATCTCCTCTTACCCTGAAGTCCAGAAACCCAAAAACCCTCCTGTTTCTCTGTTGCCAAGTTATTGATTATAGGCATCTTTATTTATCAATAAGGGATAATTGGGGGGCAAGTTCACATAGCATCACTTGGGTGAATGTGTGGACTCTCTTGGGGACCCACACTTATTATTACAATACATACCAACAGACCAAACTTCAACTGGCCATCAGAAGACTTTGTGTAGTGACTCATCAATATAAAACAGATGCTTTAGTATTTGCTCCATATGTTGGTTTTTTATTGTTGTTGTTCTAATATTTCCAGCCTCTATTTTTCTGCTTTTAGCTATCAGTCATGCAGCTTTCAGAAACAAAGATTCTAGTCCTACTCTCTCTTACAGTTCACAAAAAAAGATGGTTGATATATTAAAATAAGCAAACATCAATTTATTTTATTTATTCTCATATACACATGTACATGAATATTCATATAATTCATATTTTGGCTTTATCATTTTCAAGGTTCAACTTTGAGTGTATGTTTCCAAACAATCCCTTGTTTTCATTCATTTAATCATCAACATTGGTTCTGGGCATTTTTCTAGCAAAGAAGATATCTGTGCAATATCAAAAGAGGATAGATTGGTATTTTAAATATATATTATTTTAGGGGACCTTTTTTAATACAAATAGCCAAATATGCTAAATGTTTCTGATAGTCATTTTATATTAATAGATATAGAAATCTTTATTTTTATATCTCAGTTTCTATTCTTGGTTAAATAATCAAGCTATATTCCAAATACATAAATGCTTATTAGTCAGTGAACATCAAAATGTCAAGTACTTATGTGTTATATTTTCAAAATATGAGAGTTAATTATAGAGTTCCTTTATAGTTAAGCCACGTTGAATATCTCATAAGGCAGCTAGGGACAGGAGATTAAACATGAGGCATCTTCTAACTGGTAAAATGCTTAATAGATGAAAACCATTGCATACACTAGCAAGATCTTGCTGAAAGGACCCAAATATAGCTGTCTCTTGTGAGACGATGCCGGGGCCTAGCAAACACAGGAGTGGATGTTCACAGTCAGCTATTGGATGTATCACAGGGCTCCCAATGGAGAAGCTAGAGAAAGTACCCAAGGAGCTAAAGGGATCTGCAACCCTATTGTTGGAACAACATGATGTACTAACCAGAACCCTGGAGCTCTTGTCTCTAGCTGCATATGTATCGAAAGATGGCCTAGTCGGCCATCAATGGAAAGAGAGGCCCATTGGACTTGCAAACTTTATATGCCCCAATATAGGGGAATGCCAGGGCCAAAAGAATGGGAATGGGTGGGTAGGGAAGTGGGGGGCGCTATGGGGGACTTTTGGGATAGTATTGGAAATGTAATTGAGGAAAATATGTAATAAAAATATTAAAAATAAATAAATAAATAAATAAATAAATAAATAAATATCACGATAAAAAAATTATATTCAAGAATTAAAATATATCTGTCAAAATGTACAGTGTTTGAAGATAGAACTTGTATCAATTTCTGTGTATTAGAATAACCTAGAAGAACCAAACTTTGTGAAAGAGACAGATTTTAGGATTTGTGATGTTGATAAGTTATTCTGCTTTTTTGTTGTTGTTTTGGTTTGATTTTTTTTTTTTTTTTTTTTTTTTTTTTTTTTTTTTGGTTTTTCAAGACAGAGTTTCTCTGTATAGCCCTGGCTGTCCCGGAAAATACACTACAAAATTTGCATCAATAATGCTTAGATACTATGAGAAACTTGTAATATATTAGTAGACAAATGAGTATTAACAATTAGGAAATGTAGAGCATGCTGAAGGTACTAGGTGAAGAAATGTTTTGGAGAGAGTTAACAGAACATTATTTCTAAATTTAAAGAATAATACTCTCTATCAAATAAAAAAGGCAAAACTTTTAGAGAACATGAGCAGATAGAAAGTAGATGCAACGAAATGAAAGTTGAAGATTAAGTTGATTTATACATTCTTTTTACCATACATATTACAGCAAATTGTTCATGCAAATTAACATTGTTTGCATATTAATAGAATTATTGTGAGTACAATTTGATAATATTAAATTATCAAAATTATCTTGTAACATGAGTTTTTAGCTATTATAATTTAATTGCAAAATCACAACCATTCTAAGCAGATTACTTCTTTATTTGAAAGATAAATGCTTCCATTTTTTGGATTTAAGACATTGTACTAACCCAAATTCCAGGCATGAATTAATTCACCAGGCAATTTTGATGAAAGAAAGTACCAATTCATAATGATTCCCATAAAATGAAATGTTATCTCTTGCTACCTTTACAATCATGTCCATGCTCAGTTTAAGTCAGGTTCCTCTAGGTCAAATGCTGTTGCTCTATGAAGAATATAAGTTGTCACCTCAGTGAGCAAAACAGAAGACAGGAATGGTGAATGTAATTTATCAAATAATTGACACTCAGACTTTTGGAAATAAAATTAGTCCTTCTACAAAAAGGGACAGAGGTTAGAACCATTACTTGACTGAAGGTATGTGATAGCTTGAGAAGAAGATGTAAAAGGGCATCTTAAATATTAAAACAAATTTCCCTTGAGAGGTGTTATTAAATTACTACCAATCCGAACATTTAACTCTTTCTTTCTTTCTTTCTTTCTTTCTTTCTTTCTTTCTTTCTTTCTTTCTTTCTTTCTTTCTTTCTTTCTTTCTTTCTTTCTTCCTAGATTCCTTAAAATAGATGGGTCATATGAACACCTTTTTGAGTCGTGAAATTTTAACAAGATGTTTTTCAAGAGGAGAGACTTTTTATTTCTACATTAATCTTTGTTTCTACTGCAATGAAGCTTACAAAGGTCAGGAGCAGATAGATCCTGCCTGCCCCTCCTCTTTCCTCCATACCTATGGAACAGCAGGGTCCTGCAAACTAAAGGGCAGGAGTGATGTTCCCTATAATGAATCGTGCTATTTTGTTACTTGACCTTCAAGACAGCCTGAAAATTTCAAGTCAGAGATCAGTGTGGAAAAGCAAATTGATGAACAGGAACACTGCAATTTTAGCTGATAACTCTTTAAAAGGTGGCCAGTGCTATTTCTTCACTCTCTGGATAATGGTAAACTTTTCAAAAGACTTAAAATTTGGTAAAGCAAAAGGAAAGATGAATAGTTGAGAGACCTTTCTAGGATGATGGATCACATTAAGAAACAAAATGTAGTCTGTCCTTAGACAAGGATATGTAAAATAGTGAAAATACTCCAAGTAAAGATGCCTTTCACTCAAGAGAGTGCTGGGGCTCAATGTAAACCTTTGTGAAGCATCATAAGAAAAACAAAATGTTAAACAAGTAAGAGAAAGTCACATATATTCTCTCCTACCTTAGACCTTAACCCAACTAATGAAGTCAGGGCAGCAGGATCTTCAATTATACATGCTTTAGGAGGAAAGGTGACAATTGAAAGTTTGTATGAATTTTATTGTCAAAATGTGGAGGTGGGAATAGTTTTATGAGTTTTGTTAGTTACATCTAATTCTCACATTTTTATAAATTTTAATTACTTGGGTTTCATATGAATATAGAAACATTTCTAATGGTTTCAACTGGTTACAAACTTTAGGTGAACTGAAAATTATAAGTATACAAATTATTAAAATAACTATCAAATCAAGTACTTTGCAATATAAATTACACCTGTTTACTTTAGACTTTTTTTTACAAATAATAACTTCACTTACAGATCATTTCTTAAATTTAAATGACATTGTCCATGACTAATAGGAGGCAGAGGAAGTTTTCAATAATTGAAAACCATTTTGCTTCATGTCTTATTACCTTAAAATGGGTCTATTTAGCTAAAACTGGGAATATTTTAACTTTGTTGTTTAAAGAATTCATGAAATTCTTGGGCAAATGGATAGAATTAGAAAATATCATCCTGAGTGAGGAAACCCAGTCACAAAATAACACACTTATATGCACTCACTGATAAATGGATATTAGCTCAAAAGCTCAGAATATCTAAGATACAATTCACCAACCACATGAAGCTCAAGAATAAAGAAGACCAAAATGTGGATACTTCATGGGGATCCATCCCATATACAGTCATCAAATGCAGACACTATTGTGGATATCAAAAATTGCATGCTGACAGGAGCCTGATATAATTGTCTCCTAAGAGGCTTTGCCAGAACCTGACATATACAAAGGTAGATGCTGCAGACAACCATTGAACTGATCACAGGGTCCCCAGTGGAGGAGTTAGAGAAAGGACTGAAGGAGCTGAAGGGGTTTGCAACCCCATAGGAAGAACAATAATATCAATCAACCACACTCCCCAGAGCTTCCAGGGACTAAACCAACCAAAGACTACACATGGAAGGACCCATGATTCCAGCCACAGATATAGCAGAGGATGTCTTTGTCAGACACCAATGGGAGGAGAGGCCCTTGGTCCTGGGAAGGCTTGATGCCCCAGTATAGGGGAATGCCAGGGTGGGGAGGCAGGAGTGGGCACACGAGTGGGTGAGTACCTTCATAGAAGCAGGGGGAGGGAGGGTGAAATAAGGGGGTTAGGGAAACCGGGAAAGGGGACATTTGAAAAGTAAATAAATAAAACATTCAATAAATGAAAGAAAGAAAATATTCTGAGTGAGGCAACAGAGTCACAAAAGTACATATGTGGTATGCACTCACTGATAAGTCAGTATAAGCCCAGAAGCTTGGAATACTCAAGATACAATTCTGCTTCCATCTTAAGTGTTAAGATTACAGCCATGTGTCACTTCAGCTGCCTTCAGTATCTGTTTTTCAATATTTCACGAAATGAAGTGCATCTGGGGGTGGGGGGATGGATATAAATAACAAATGACTTTCTAGTCAACCAGACGCCATTTATATTCTCTTCATCCAACTGTTATAGATAATCACTCAGTATTCATTCAGAAATAAAGGGATAAGCTCAAGAAATGTTAAAATATCAAGAAAGAGCAGGAATTCAAAATGTACAGTTTTCTTTATTTCCTCATTTGGCCTAAATTTATTGTTTAAGTTGAAGGTTTTTCTTAAATATTATGGATGAAATTTTTCAGATGAATCAGTTTTGTGTCAAAATAAAATGAAGACTGGTTAAAAGATGTATACTTGACCCATCATAGTTCTGAAACATGGGCTGTGCAACAGCTTCATGCCTGTGAGGCCTTCTAGTTTGTGCCAGAAAATCAACAATGGAGTGAGACCTTGGGAAAGGCAGGAGGGTAACCTCATTTATAGTGAGTAGACCAATCCCCAAGAGCGAGATTGCACTCTTAGAACTACAGTATTATTACTTAATTGTCTATTAAAGACACTACCTCCAAGACATAACTGTGGCAATCAAATTCATTTATTCATTCACTTCAACATAAGATTTGATAGGGATGTAATCATATGAAAACTATACTTGTTCATATGGAATTACTCTATTAAATTTTCCATTTCTACTCCCAAGTGAACCAGAGTACACTAACTGGCTGGCTGTGGCTGTCAGTGCAAAATATAATGGTGATCTGCCCAACTGGCTTCCTGTATTCCTAGTTCTACCACATGGTATATTCAGGAAATGCTCGCTGTGCCATTCTCCCTGGTAGTATGTATCGTACTCTACTATCAGAAGTTAGTTACTTTACAATTGCTATGATAAAACACCATGACCAAGGCAAGTTACAAAAAAACAGAATCTAATTGGGGCTTACAGATCCAGAAGATTAAAACTATGATGTAAATCAGAGATAGCATGCGACAAGTATCTGGGTCAGCTGAAGAGAGCTCACATCTTGGACAACAAAGAAAAAAACAGAAAGAACTAACCTGAAAAGACATAAGACATTTAAATCTTAAGGCCAGGACCCATCACCATACTTCCTTCAGTAAAGATATAGCTCCTAGCCGTCCCCAAAGAGCCATCAAATATCCATAACATATGAGATTTTTCAAGACACCATCATATTCAGTAAGCAATATATTCATTATATGCATTATACTAAGCTGATTTTTATAATTTTAAGGTCCTATATTTATTGTAATATGTGTGTTCTCTATTGCTTCACCATGTTCTTTTACTTGACTTTTTATTTTTATTACTTTTAACAAGATAGATAAAGAAATTGCTCACGTTTTTGCTTAATGCTTCTTAGTCATTGAGTCTTTCTTCTTCAATTGTTTTATCACAGGTTTTGGTATGTTTCTCTATTTATTTGTATCAAATTTTCTTGTTCAAAGTAAATACACTAAATTATTACATTATTTCTGCATAGTATAATGAATATTTAACACGTGGTAATGTTACTGTGAACATTGCCACCTACAATAATTCTTTATAACAGAGACTGCACCAAACTCCATTCAAAATAAAAGTTTCAAGTACCATCCATTCTAAATCTGTACTTTAATTCATACAATATATTTGCAAATTAAGTTATTTTAAGAGAATATGCACAAACATAAATCGATTTACCCATTTATTCACCTGTTTAAGACAAGTTTTCTGATTCAAATTTAGCCTTGATATCCATAGAGGTCTGTACTGCTTAAACTTTTAACAATCTGCCTCAGCTCTCTTAGAGGTGGAATGACAGAGAAGATTCTAACTGTACATAGGAAAGTAAAATCATCTTTTCAGTTTTTTTATTTTTAAATATAAATTACTGATTATTCACAATTTCTTAGAATTGAAACATAAAGTTTGATTTGAATAACATGATTTTGATGTTTATATTAAGGTTCTAGGGATATATATATATATATATACAACACATTTTATTGTGGAATCAACTCTACAAACTAATGCATGTATATTGATACTGCATTTTGAGCCCTTTGCAGAGTAAATTATTCATGTTTAGTCCAGACAGTAATTTTATGAATAACTTTGATTTTGGAAATTATTTCATTACCAAAATTGCATTGCCTTTGACTAATAATGAGAGAAGTAAGTTGTCATTAATGAAATGCTCTTTTGATTCATGTTTTGTCTGTTCTCTATTGCCTAAAAATATGAATATCCATACTTGGATGTTTGTAAAGAAAACATTTATTTGCACCAGTTCTGGAAGCTTGGGATGTCTCTAAGCTGTCTGCATATAAAAGTTCTGCAAAGTGAATATAACTAACAGGTTTGAAACATTAAAAGTGCCTCTGAATTGCATTGATAATGATGTTTTTCTTGCCATTAATCCTAAACAGTGTTCAGTAAAAACTCTCTAAATTGTATGCTGCATTACAGTTGACTTGGAGTTAACAGATATATTCAATATAATATGTAGAAGTCATATGTAAATGATATACTACTTTATGTCATGGATTGAGGCTCCACTGAGGAGAGTATCCATGAATTTTCCAAGTACAGACCTCTGGAAATACTGAAGGACAGCTAGTTAGCATTGATTTTTGTGATCTGGCAATACTAAAGGGACAAGGCAAAACTACAAAACTGAAGTTATTTACTTGCTCATGAATAGAAAGTGTTATAACTCTGCAAAGTGTTATAAATCTGTTATAACTCGATGTGCTTATCTGTTCTAAATAGAAAACTGTCATGGGCAGGTAAGCATACTAAAAAGGACTAACCATAGTATGAAAATCCCTGTTCACATCGTGCAATCCAACACCAATGTATAAATGACAGAACTGGAGAAATGGTTATGCTATAAGAAGTTTCAGAGGAAGTGGCACAGCCAAAGTGAATTTTGCATTTATTTTTGAAAGAGAATACTGGCAAATGATCTGAACTTATCTTTTACCTCAAGAAGACATTCAGAAGCTGACAAAATAAAGATATCAACTTGAAATATCTTTCTGCATCTCAGGAATCAAGTGGCTCCTTGTCAATATAGAAGCTTACTTATTCTATCCAGCATGGAACTGGTACAGCCATGTTACTTCTATAAATGTGAAGTGAAACATTTTTCCTGTTTTTAATATCTCCTTTCTAACTAACTCATATGTTAAAAATTATAAATTTAGAAAAGTCTTGAAAAACTATCTCTTCTAATGACACTTGCAAACTTGAAATACAGTACCAATGTGTATGAAGAAATAATTATTGTAGCTTTGTCTGTATTTTCTGTGACAAATCTTGTGGAAAATTTAATTTATTCTCATTAGATTTAGAAAATGTGCCATGAAATCTTGAATGATTCAGAACTAGCAGTTGGAGTATTCTTCTTTGTTCTGGTATTAGCTGAACTCATAAGCCAGAAGCAGAAACTTTAAAAATACTTTACTTTTGTTTCCAGCTAGCTTAACTATTAGATAAACAAATATTACACAGAAAGTGAAGCTTAAAAATTTCAAAGCTCAAAAGTACTTTTGCAGCCTTTCTCAACAGATGAATTTAGGTCCTAGCATTATCCAGGTTCTTTAAATTTCTTACATTGTAAGAATTAAAGTATTGTTTAAGATAAATACTGTTTTATGTCTCAATAATCTAACTATCACTAAAGGTGGTGAGTCTATCATTTCATGTTTATTCCGATTTAATTAGTTATCCAGAGTGAAATATATCTCAGGAAATATGTTCAATATTTCATAAGCTGGTAATAGAAAATACTTGTAGATTTGACCCAGGATAGAACCAAGCATAACTGGAAAAATAACCAGTAAAATGATTTCTAATGATATTCTGCTATACACATAGACCAGTGACTAGCCCAACTGTCATAAGAGGTCTTATCTGGCAATGAAAGCATATATGAATACCCATATCCAAACACATCTAGTGGACCCCCACATACAATGAAGGGCTAGTGGACCCCCACATACAATGTAGGGAAAGGATTATAGAAGCCAGTTGGTTCAAGTACACTAGGAGAACATGGTCCAGAGAATTAACTAATCTGAGGTTATAGGTGTTCACAGAGACTGAAGGATCAAACACAGACCTTGTATGTTCTAAGCTACGTCTTCTACATATAGGCTGTTTGTGTAGCTTGGTGTTCTTGTTGCACACACAACAATGGAAGTGGGGTGGGTAACTGTGATGATTTTTAGATACTTGGTCAAGGGAGTGGCACTATTTGGAGTTGTGGCCTTGTTGGAGTAAGTGTGTCACTGTGGATATGGACTTTACTTATAGCTAGAAGTAGAGTAGAAGACTCTACTTCTAGCTGCCTGGATGTCTGTATTCTACCAGCAGCCTTCAGATGAAGATGTAGAACCCTCAGTTCCCCTGCACCAAGCCTGCCTGGATGATGCCATGCTCCCACCTTGATGATAATAGACTGAACCTCTGAACCTGTAAGCCAGCCCCAATTAAATATTGTCCTTTATAAGACTTGCACTGGTGATTGTGTCTGTCCACAGTAATAAAACCCTAAGACAGTATCTGACTCTTCTCCTTGCTCTTTGGAACTTTTTTTCTTATAGGGTTACCATGTCCATGTTCAGCTGTGATAAGAGGATTTGTCCCAAGTCTTACTCTGTCTTCTTAGGCCAGGATTGGTGAGTAATCCTGTGAGGCCTACCTTTTGTTCCCAAGGGAAACAGAGGAGGAGTGAATTAGGGCAAAGGGGAAGTGACTGTGAAGAATGGAGGGAAAAGAAACTGTGTTGGAATGTAATATAAGAAAGAAGAATAAACGTTAAAAAGAATAAGTGTACAGAAAGAACAAGAATAATTTAATCTTTAGTCCATCAAACTTACAAAATTAAATCTATTTTGAAAAAAAGAATTTAGATGTAGGATTCTCATGGATTCAAGAATTTAAAAAATAGTCTAGTTTGCATTGATTAGCATGGTCTATAAATTCTGTACAGTTTATATTTCATCTAATTAACTTAAATTTATGAGTTGCATACCTGTTTACTATATTATAATAATACATTTATATATTATTTGTATTAATTTAATCCTGTTTATTTTTGAGTGTGTATATGTGAATCTCTGTGTTTGTATGTGAGTCTGGGTATTTTTGTGTATTTGTGTATTTATCTTTGGGTGGCTATGTGGACCTGAATACATGTGATCATGTAGGTCAAAAACATGGAATTGGAGGTATAAGTAACCTGATGTGGGTGCTGGGAATCACGCTCTTGTCCTCTGGAAGAACAGTGAATAGTGAATGCTTGTAACTGTTGAACTATTTTTCTAGAAATATTACACTTATTAATTTATTAATTGTTTCCTTCACTTTAAAATTTCTGTATTTTTGTAAATGTTTTTCCTACAAAACACTCTGTGGAAGATATTTTGGCTTGTAAAAATTAAATATTGAATAAGCGTTTTGAGTTTACATTTATTAGAGGTTTTCACTGTAACGTTGAATAGCTCAAGTTCAGGATGCTAATAAGTGTCAAGATTGATTCTTAAATGGTAGGGCTGAGGAATAAAAATCAAACTATCATCTATCAAAGGCCAAAACAATCATGCAAAATGTAACTCCAAAGGGTGAAATTTTAATACAGTGTCTTAGAGAAGATGTTACATTATCAGTTCTAACTTAAATTCAGCTGTTTCAGGAATGCTTGATTTAATAATGATGATCAGCAAGTAATTAAGGATTCCCTGAGATTTCTATTAGAAAACAAGAAAGTAAAAGATGCCACAGTCTAAAATAGACCATCATGATTTTGTATAAACTAATAATCCTTGATGAAAATTTCCATTTGCCTTACATTATTACAAAACCTTGCTCTACCTACTAACAGGAAAAATGATTTTATCATTTTTGTTTGTTTTCTTTGTTGTTATATATGGTATAAATATGTGTGAGGTCATAGAAGTCATAGGAATTTATTCCAGGTCTGAAAAACTGTGTAACATAAGGAAAGCAGTGAACAGTGTGATTGGGAAGGCACCTGAGCTTCCTGAAGCTCATAGGACAGAATTCTCCTAATGTACTGGGACATTAGTGTTCAGAGAAATGGTCTGGGTTAGCATGAAGAAGCAAGGGATGAGAAAGCAACAGGGATGTAATTGGTAGTTTGGTAATGAAAGGTTGACAATTCGCCACCATTCTAAACTCTTTTGGAGTTTCTCTTTCTCTCTCTCTCTCTCTCTCTCTCTCTCTCTCTCTCTCTCTCTCTCTCTCTCTCTCTCTCTCTCTCTCTCTCTTCTCTTTTCCCCTTTGGAGAGTTCTTTCCTCATACCTCCTCCCCCACATATTCCCTCACCCTGGGACAGGACATCATCAAGTCTCTTAAGGGTTAGGCCCATCCTGTCCTTCTGAGGTCAGGCAAAGCAGCATATGCTTTGGTGGCTCAGTCTCTGGGAGCAGGTCAGTGGACACTGTTGGGCTTTCTATGGTGTTGACATCCTCTTCAGTTCTTTAAGCCCTTCCCGTAACTCTTCTGTAGGCTCCCCAAATCCTATCCAATGCTTGGCTGTGGGTGTTTGTATCTGTCTCAGTCAATTGCTGGGTAAAGCCTCTCATAGGACTGCCATGCTAGGTTCCTGTCTCCAAGCACCACATAACATTAGTGATAGTGTTAGGGATTTGTTTCAGCCCATGGGATAGATACTAAGTTGGACTGCTCTCTAAGTTGGACCATTCCTTCAGTCTCTTCTGCATTCCTGTTCCTGCATTTCTTTTAGTCAGGAACAAATTTGGGTTGGAAAATTAATAGGTGGACCATATTAGGGGTCCTGCCACTCGTATTATCTTAGAATATATTTTCAGGCATTATTTAATTTGTCTCACTGAATGCAGAGCTCACTGGCTTGGCAGCTTAGGTGCCCAGTGAGCCTCAAAGATCCCCCCCGCCCCAGCACTGGGATTACAAATACATACTGCCAGGACCAGGCTTTTTGCATGGGTACTAAAGATCCAAACTGAGCTCCTCAAGCTTGTGAGACAAACACTTTCCCAGTGGAGCAATCTCTCTAGCAGTTATACATCTTTTTCTTTTATTAGATATTTTCTTATTTATTTCAAATGTTAGCCCCTTTTCTAGTTTCCCCTTCGAAAACCCCCTATCCCTTCTCCCCTCCCCCTCTCACTAACCCACCACTCCTTCTTCCTGGCCCTGGAAGTCCCCAACACTGGGGCATAGAACCTTCACAAGACCAAGGACCTCTCCTCCCACTGATGACCTAATAGGACATCTTCTGCTACATATGCAGCTAGAGCTATGAGTCCCACCTTGTGTTTTCTTTGGTTGGTGGTTTAGTCCCAGGGAGCTCTGGAGATACTGATTAGTTCATATTGTTGTTGCTCCTATGGGGCTTCAAACCTCTTCAGCTCCTTGGATTCTTTCTCTAGCTCCTTCATTGTGGACCCTGTGCTCCATCCAATGGATGGCTGTGAGCATTCATTACTGTATTTGTCAGGTACTGGCAGAGCCTCTCAGGAGACAGCTATATGAGGATTCTGTAAACAAGCTCTTGTTGGCATCCACAATAGTCTCATTTTGGTGGTTGTTTATGGTATGGATCCCCAGGTGGGGCAGTCTCTAGATGGTCATTCCTTCAGTCTCTGCTTCACACTTTGTAACTCCTTCCATGGAAATTTTGTTCCCCCTTTTAAGAAGGACTGAAGTATCCACACTTTGGTTTTCCTTCTTCGTGAGTTTCATGTGTTTATCTCAGGTACAGAAGATTCCTTAGAAAACATTATTTTTTTAATTTTCTTTATTTACATTTCAAATCTTTTCTCCTTTCCTGGTTTTCCCTCAGGAAATCATCCCCCTTCCCACTCCTTCTATGATGATGCTCCCCCAATTACCCACCCACCCATTCCTGCCTCCCAACGTGGTATTCCTGTACTTGAGGGCATCCAGCCTTCACAGAACCAAGGGTCTCTCTTCCCATTGATGCGTAACAAGGTCATCCTCTGATGTATATTTGGCTGGAGCCATGGGTTCCTCCATGTGTACTCTTTGACTGGTGGTTTAGTCCCTGGGAGCTCTAGGGTATCTGGTTGGTTGATATTATTGTTCTTCCTATGGGGTTGCAAAACACTTCAGCTCTTTCAGTCCTTTCTCTATCTCCTCCACTGGGGACCCCATGCTCAGTCCAATGGTTGGCTGTAAGCATCTGCCTCTGTACTTGTCAGGCTCTGGTAGAACCTCTTAGGAGACAGTTATATAAAGTTTTCTAGGTTTGGTATCTATATATGGGATGGATCCCCAGGTGCAGCAGTCTCTGGATGGCCTTTCCATCAGTTTCTGCTCCATACTTTGTCTCCATATTTCCTCCTGTAAGTATTTTGTTCCCCTTTCTAAGGAGGACTGAAGCATCCACACTTTAGTCTTTTTATACACATGAGATTAACTTTACATGAACCCTATATGAACTGATACTATTTATCGCCATTTTACACACATAAAGATAGGGTCACAGAAGAGAAGCAATAAATGTACTTACATATTCTTTTAAAAAATAAAACAACACACAAAAAAATATAAATTTAAAGTACAGAGTTTTCTCTGAGACTTGTGGTAACCTAACTGTAATATCTTTTTTTATAGAGAGCAAAATTAATTTTATTTGCTCGTAAAGTCCGATTTCAAGTTTCTTTAGCCTACTTCCATTTTATTAAAAGCAAAGGTCAATTCGTCCTTAGACTCTGAAACATCTTCATCTTGACTATCTGGAAAATAACTAAGTTCATAAGTCTCCTTGTCAGATACAACCACAGGAAGCCAATCATGGAGATTATTCTTCTTAAGGTATATTTTGGTAAGATACTTCAAATACCTTTGGAGAACTATTTCACAGAGACAACTGTAGTTTTATTCTTCAGGTGTTCAGATGAACATTTCCAAGATTTCCAGTTTTTCCACCGACTTCAACCTTCTCCCATGGAAACTGTTCAAATTTTCCAAAATCAAAACTTCCATCTACTACTGGATGAGTAATGTCCAAATGAAACCTCCAGGACAGCTGCTGCTCAGCATGGCACCACAGAATAACTGTAACATCTTATAAAATCAAATTAAAAACAACAGATCACATTGCACTCCATGCCTGCAATGGCACATAATGTGCTTAACTATCTCAAAAGATAAGAAAAGGAATATGGTGGTTTAAATATGCCTGGTCCATGGGAGGTGACACTATTGGGAGGTGTGACCTTGTTAGAATAGGTGTAGTCATGGAGAAAGTGTGTCACTGTGGGGAGTAGGCTTTGAGAACCTGGTCCTTACTACCTTTGAAAGACAGAACCAGTCTTCTCTTGGTAGCCTTCAGATCAAGATGTAGAACTCTGAGCTCCTTCTCCAGCACTATGTTGGCCTGGATGCTGCCATACTTCTATTACGGTGGTCATAGACTGAACTGAGTCTGTAGGTCAGCCCCAATTAGATATTGTCATTTTTAAGAGTTGCTTTGGTCATGGTGTCTCTTCATTGCAATAAAGCTCAAACAAAGTCAGGAAGAATAGAGCAGACACACTGGACCACAACAAGAATGAAAAGCAGCAAGGGAAACTCCAATTCGGTATCACCATTTCCAATGTCAAAGCATGTTTCAGCTCTCAAACTCCTTTCAGTTTTGTTGTTTGTAACACAAATTTGTCCCTTGGGCTGGTTGTGAAACTTATTTGTGTCAGTTATTCCAGGACTTTGGCATCTTGAACATCCTGGGATCTCTATTGGAATCTAGATTTCACCTTGCAACATCATGCAATGGCCTCTGTGGATGTCCATGAAAGGATAGCGTGAAACATTCCACAGCAGATTTCCCTAGATGTGAAAGGATATTCTCCAAAGCCCTTTCTTATACTCTCACCTATAAGTGAGAACCACTTGGATGATCCACTAATTTCTTTTGCTTGTTGGGCCTAGAACATAGACCCCTTGTTCAAATACATTTTCATTAGTTACCTGTTATAATGGCTTTCTTCTCTCCTTAAGCTTTTCTTTAATTGTTTCCGACAAGCTGGAATTTTAGACGTGTATGGTTGACCCTTTTATTTTTAGAATTTAGCTTCAGTCTATTCTTTAAACTTTTTATCTTCCTGAACACCTGGCTTAGCTTTATTATACTTTCTGGTGTTCCTTTTCTCTTCCAACTACACAGTTTGTATTTTTCCTTGCTCAGCTTGCTCCTTTTCATTATGGATTTGGACAGAAGTGGCCACTAATAGGCAAATAATGCACCACTCAATACTTAATTTTCTTGAAATCCCCTTTGCCAAGACCACTAGGGCTCAGGATTTTTATTTTTAATTAATTATTTAATTTATATTTGAAAAAGGGCAGAAAGCAGCCTCATCCTTCACCAAAATATCACAAAAATGGTCTCTAGGCCACTAACTAATATTCTTCTCCCCTAAAACTTCCTAAGCCATACCATTATAACCTGTATCATTCTCAGCAGCACCATTTTTCTTGTTCCTACTAGATTAGCAGTCCACAGTCCCAAAGTCCATATTCTGTCATATTCAGTGTATGCAATAATCCCAAATATGTAGACACTAATTCTAGTGAAGGTTTGATTTTTCTAGCAGTCTGAGAGCAAGGAGGCTACAGCAAAAGTTTCATCTTTTATGTCATTATATAGATTTTCAACAGAAGTGATGGTATTGATTAGATTTGGATTAAAGATTTAGATTAAAGGTGTGTCTCCCTACTTCTAACTAAGCAAAAATCCTTCAGAGTTGTGCCCACAATATTTGAGTTTTAGTTAATTCCCAATATAGTCAAGTGGACAACCAAGAATAGCTATCAAATTTATAAAGAAATTGAGAAATTTCTAAAATAATACAATTTTAAACAAAATTATCTAACTTTAATAGTTTTAATACTACAGCTCTCCTGTATAAAATCACACAGACCAGATACATAAATTTATGCATAATGTTATAAAATTCTCTGGACTAATTAAGTAAACTAATTAAGTAGAAAATATAATGTTTTCACAAATCTCTAAATTCAAGTTAATTAAATTATTAAACCTATCACATTTAAATATGCAGCTCCTATTGGAATGCCTTCTAGTTCTTAAACATTCACAAGCCAACCTTAGTACAAAAGAAAAATAAAAGCAAAAAGTATTTAAAATCAATTGCATTAAGTCACTGACTTCTTATGGCACCATGGGTTAGTACCGAGAGAGAGCTTCCTCCTTATCAATGGGTAATGGGAGAGGGTATAGGGATACTGGATATGTGAAGTTGGGACTAGGAGGAGATGGGGGAATTAGGATCAGGATGTCAAGCAAATTAATAAACTAATAGGGAAAATAGAAAATAAAATGAATCAACTGCATTGATTCTTACATAATTTTAATATTTTCATTACAACTTCACTATATAATATCATACTAGAATTATTGAAAACCCATGTCCATAAATCAGTGAAATAGAGGAAAGTACCCAGAAATAGGGAAATAAATTTACTTTATTGAATTTCAAATAAAAACCAGTTGATTAAAGAACATAGCAAGTAGGGAAAGCAGCCACAGAAATGTTTGCATGATAGAGCTAGTTTTACTCAATTTTCAGAACTAAAGACATAAAATCCACTAGTACTATAATTGTAAGCTCCAGGGTATAGAAAAGCAATTGGAAATAGAGTCAAGCAAATTAATTCTGAGACCTACAAAACTTCAACTAAGAAATTATCTAACTCTTTCTAAATGTTTTCTAAATGGGAAAGAACTTCATTCCACTCTTTTCTACTCACATCTAACTGTAGTCTAGCCATGATTAATGAGTGGGTATCATGCAATCAAGTCAATCCATTCAATCACCAAGGAAGAAACTTGAACTAAAACAATAATTTCAGGAACTCAGGAACAAGTTTTATAAAGTCAAATCAATAAATTTCATAAAAAATAGTTAAGCTATTTGCCAAATACATTAAAATAATTACCAAAAATACAAAGGAAAACAGAATAAAACCCCTATTATCCTTAATATGACCACATGTGAACATATTTATTGTACATAAAACTTCCAGATTTTAAAAATAAAAGCTTCTCTAGACAAAATGCTATGGTAATATAATGAAAAGGAAATTTGAACATCTCACCATAATATAGTTTCATTTTATTTGAAATTTCCAAATTTGATAAAAATACTTTTTAAAAATCAAATAGAGTCCAGACAACCGGCCACCTTCCTGGTCAGAGCACAGATTCCCCCCCACCTGAGAGGCTTCTGCCTCAGGTTCCACGGGAGCCAGCTTGGTTCTGGGACTCCTCTGAGGGCAGTCTGCACAGGTGACAGTGTGGAATACAGAGGCCTGCAGTCTCTGGGATGGGCAAGAGCCACAGAGCCTCTGAGGCAGTGTCATTTTCGGCTCCAGACAACCAGCCACCTTCCTGGTCAGGCTTCTGCCTCAGGTTCCACGGGAGACACCCTGGTTCTGTGACTCCATGGAAAGTAGTCTACACAGGTGAGAGTGTGGACTACTAAAACAACGGCTTCTGTGACAGGCCAAAGCAACACAGCTCTTGGGAAAGATCCTGTTTTGGGCCTTCATCTTCTGCCAGGAGGAGGTCCAAACACCAGATAACTGTGCACCTTCCCTGAAAGAGGAGATCTTGCCTAAAGAGACTGCTCTGACCACTGAAACTCAGAGGAGAGAGCTAGTCTCCCAGGTCTGCTCATAGAGGGTATCAAAATCACCAGAGGAACAATCTCTAAACAGAGACAACTATAACAACTAACTCCAGAGATTACCAGATGGTGAAAGGTAAATGTAAGAATCTTACTAACAGAAACCAAGACCACTCACCATCATCAGAACCCAGCACTCCAACTTCACCCAGTCCAGGGCACCCCAACACACCTGAAAAGCTAGACCTAGATTTAAAAGCATATCTCACGATGATAGTAGAGGACATCAAGAAGGACTTAAATAACTCACTTAAAGAAATACAGGAGAACACTGATAAACAAGTAGAAGACATTAAAGAGGAAACACAAAAATCCCTTAAAGAACTGTAGGAAAACATAACCAAACAGGTAGAAGACATTAAAGAGGAAACACAAAAATCCCTGAAAGAATTGCAGGAAAACACAACCAAACAGGTGATGGAATTGAATAAAACCATCCAAGAACTAAAAAGGGAAGTAGACACAATAAAGAAAACCCAAAGTGAGGCAACGCTGGAGATAGAAACCCTAGGAAAGAAATCTGGAACCATAGATGCGAGCATCAGCAACAGAATACAAGAGATGGAAGAGAGAATCTCAGGTGCAGAAGATTCCATAGAGAACATCGGCACAACAATCAAAGAAAATGGAAAATGCAAAAAGATCCTAATTCAAAGCATCCAGGAAATCCAGGAGACAATGAGAAGACCAAACCTACGGATAATAGGAGTGGATGAGAATGAAGATTTTCAACTCAAAGGACCAGCAAACATCTTCAACAAAATTATTGAAGAAAACTTCCCAAATCTAAAGAAAGAGATGCCCATAAACATACAAGAGCCTACAGAACTCCAAATAGACTGGACCAGAAAAGAAAATCCTCACGACACATAATCATCAGAACAACAAATGCACTAAAAAAAAGATAGAATACTAAAAGCAGTAAGGGAAAAAGGTCAAGTAACATATAAAGGCAAGCCCATCAGAATTACACCAGATTTTTCACCAGAGATTATGAAAGCAGAAGAGCCTGGACAGATGTTATACAGACATTAAGAAAACACAAATTCCAGCCCAGGCTACTATACCCAGCCAAACTCTCAATTACCATAGATGGAGAAACCAAAGTATTCCACGACAAAACCAAATTCACCCATTATCTCTCCATGAATCAGGCCCTTCAAAGGATAATAACAGAAAAAAACCAATACAAGGACAGGAACCACACCCTAGAAAAAACAAGAAGGTAATCCCTCAACAAACCTAAAAGAAGACAGCCATAAGAACAGAATGCCAACTTTAACAACAAAAATAACAGGAAGCAACAATTACTTTTCCTTAATATCTCTTAATATCAATGGACTCAACTCCCCAATAAAAAGACATAGACTAACAAACTGGCTACACAAACAAGACCCAATATTTTGCTGCTTACAAGAAACTCATCTCAGAGAAAAAGATAGACACTATCTCAGAATGAAAGGCTGGAAAAAATTTTCCAAGCAAATGATATGAAGAAACAAGCTGGAGAAGCCATTTTAATATCTAACAAAATCAACTTCCAACTCAAAATAATCAAAAAAGACAAGGAGGGGCACTTCATACTCATCAAGGGTAAAATCCTCCAAGAGGAACTCTCAATTCTGAATATATATGCTCCAAATACAAGGGCAGCCACATTCATTAAAAAAACTTTAGTAAAGCTCAAAACACACATTGCACTTCACACAATAATAGTGGGAGACTTCAACACACCACTTTCATCAATGGACAGATCATGGAAACAGAAACTAAACAGGTACACAGTGAAACTAACAGAAGTGATGAAACAAATGGACTTAACAGATATCTACAGAACATTTTATCCTAAAACAAAAGGATATACCATCTTCTCAGCACCCCATGGTACCTTCTCCAAAATTGACCACATATTTGGTCACAAAACAAGCCTCAACATAAACAAAAATATTGAAATTGTCCCATGCATCCTATCAGATCACCACGGACTAAGGCTGATATTCAATAATAAAATAACTAATAGAAAGCCAACATTCCCATGGAAACTGAACAACACTCTTCTCAATGATAACTTCGTCAAGAAAGGAATAAAGAAAGAAATTAAAGACTTTTTGGAGTTTAATGAAAATGAAGCCATAACACACCCTAACTTAGGGACACAATGAAAGCATTCCTAAGAGGAAAACTCATAGCTCTGAGTGCCTACAAAAAGAAACTAGAGAGAGCACACATTAGCAGCTTGACAACACACCTAAAAGCTCTAGAACAAAAGGAAGAAAATTCGCCCAAGAGGAGTAGAAGGCATGAAATAATCAAACTCATGGGCAAAATCAACCAAGTGGAAACAAGAAGAACTATTCCAAGAATCAACCAATCAAGGAGATGGTTCTTTGAGAAAATCAACAAGATAGATAAACCCTTAGTCAGACTCACTAGAGGGCACAGGGAAAGCATCCTAATTAACAAAATCAGAAATGAAAATGAAACATAACAACAGATCCTGAAGAAATCCCAAACACCATCAGATCCTTCTACAAAAGGCTATACTCAACAAAACTGGAAAACCTGGATGAAATGGACAAGTTTTTAGACAGATACCAGGTACCAAAGCTAAATCAAGATCAGGTTAATGATCTAAACAGTCCTATATCCCCTAAAGAAATAGAAGGAGTCCTTAATAGTCTCCCAACCAAAAAAAAGCCCAGGACCAGATGGGTTTAGTGCAGAGTTCTATCAGACCTTCAAAGAAGACCTAATTACAGTTCTTCACAAACAATTCCACAAAATAGAAACGGAAGGTACTCTACCCAACTCATTCTATGAAGCCACAATTACTCTGATACCTAAACCACAAAAAGACCCAACAAAGATAGAGAACTTCAGACCAATTTCCCTTATGAACATAGATGCAAAAATCCTCAATAAAGTTCTTGCTAACCGAATCCAAGAACACATCAAAACAATCATCCATCCTGACCAAGTAGGTTTCATCCCAGGGATGCAGAGATGGTTCAATATACGGAAATCCATCAAAGTAATCCAGTATATAAACAAACTCAAAGACAAAAACCACATGATCATCTCATTAGATGCTGAGAAAGCATTTGACAAAATCCAACATTCATTCATGATAAAAGTCTTGGAAAGATCAGGAATTCAAGGCCCATACCTAAACATGATACAAGCAATCTACAGCATACCAGTAGCCAACATCAAAGTAAATGGTGAGAAGCTGAAAGCAATCCCACTAAAATCAGGGACTAGTCAAGGCTGTCCACTCTTGCCCTACCTATTCAACATTGTACTTGAAGTCCTAGCCAGAGCAATTAGACAACAAAAGGAGATCAAGGGGATACAAATTGGAAAAGAAGAAGTCAAAATATCACTTTTTGCAGATGATATGATATTATACATAAGTGACCCTAAAAATTCCACCAGAGAACTCCTAAGCCTGATAAACAGCTTCGGTGAAGTAGCTGGATATAAAATAAACTCAAACAATTCAATGGTCTTTCTGTACACAAAGGATAAACAGGCTGAGAAAGAAATTAGGGAAACAACACCCTTCTCAATAGTCACAAATAATATAAAATACCTTGGTGTGACTCTAACTAAGGAAGTGAAAGATCTGTATTATAAGAACTTCAAGTCTCTGAAGAAAGAAATTAAAGAAGATCTCAGAAGATGGAAAGATCTCCCATGTTCACGGATTGGCAGGATCAACATTGTAAAAATGGCTATCTTGCCAAAAGCAATCTACAGATTCAATGCAATCCCCATCAAAATTCCCACTCGATTCTTCAAGAAATAGAAAGGGCAATCAGCAGATTCATCTGGAATAACAAAAAACATAGGATAGCAAAAACTCTTCTCAAGGATAAAAGAAACTCTGGTGGAATCACCATGCCGGACCTAAAGTTGTACTACAGAACAATTGTGATAAAAACTGCATGGTATTGGTATAGTGTCAGACAAGTACACCAATGGAACAAAATTGAAGACCCAGAGATGAACCCACACACCTATGGTCACTTGATCTTTGACAAGGGAGCTAAAACCATCCAGTGGATAAAAGGCAGCATTTTCAACAAATGGTGCTGGCACAGATGGCTGTTATCATGTAGAAAAATGCCAATTGATCCATTTCTATCTCCTTGTACTAAGGTCAAATCTAAGTGGATTAAGGAACTCCACATAAAACCAGAGACACTGAAACTTATAGAGGACTAAGTAGAGAAAAGCCTCGAAGATATGGGTACATGGGAAAAATTCCTGAAGAGAACAGCAATGGCTTGTGCTGTAAGATCCAGAATCGATAAATGGGACCTCATAAAATCGCAAAGCTTCTGCAAAGCAAAAGACACCGTCAATAAAACAAAAAGGCCAGCAACAGATTGGGAAAGGATCTTTACCGAATCCCAAATCGGATAGGGGACTAATATCCAATATATATAAAGAACTCAAGAAGGTGGACTCCAGAAAATCAAATAACCCCATTAAGAAATGGGCCTCAGAGCTGAACAAAGAATTCTCACCTGAGGAATACCGAATGGCAGAGAAGCACCTGAAAAAATACTCAACATTCTTAATCATCAGGGAAATGCAAATCAAAACAACCCTGAGAGTCCACTTCACTGCAGTCAGAATGGCTAAGATCAAAAATACAGGTGACAGCAGATGCTGGCAAGGATGTGGAGAAAGAGGAACACTCCTCCATTGTTGGTGGGATTGCAAGCTTGTACAACCACTCTGGAAATCAGTCTGGTGGTTCCTTAGAAAATTGGACATAGTACTACCGGAGGTTCCTGCAGTACCTCTTCTGGGCATGTATCCAGATGATGTCCCAACCGGTAAGAAGGACACATGCTCCACTATGTTCATAGCAGCCTTATTTATAATAGCCAGAAGCTGGAAAGAACCCAGATGCCCCTCAACAGAGGAATGGATACAGAAAATGTGGTACATTTACACAATGGAGTACTATTCAGCTATTAAAAAGAATGAATTTATGAAATTCCTAGGCAAATGGATGGGCCTGGAGGGCATCATCCTGAGTGAGGTAACATATTCACAAAGGAACTCACACAATATGTACTCACTGATAAGTGGATATTAGCCCAGAAACTTAGGATACCCAAGATATAAGATACAATTTGCTAAACGCATGAAATTCAAGAAGAACGAAGACCAAAGTGTGGACACTTTGCCCCTTCTTAGAAATGGGAACAAAACACCCATGGAAGGAGTTACCAAGACAAAATTTGGAGCTCTGATGAAAGGATGGACCATCTAGTGATTGCCCTATGCAGGGATCCATCCCATAATCAGCTTCCAAACGCTGACACCATTGCATACACCAGCAAGATTTTGCTGAAAGGACCCAGATATAGCTGTCTCTTGTGAGACTATGCCGGGGCCTATCAAACACAGAAGTGGATGATCACAGTCAGCCAGTGGATGGATCACAGGGCTCCCAATGGAGGAGCTGGAGAAATTACCCAAGGAGCTAAAGGGACCTGCAACCCTATAGGTGGTACAACATTATGAACTATCCAGTACCCCGGAGCTCTTGACTCTAGCTGCATTTGTATCAAAAGATGGCCTAGTTGGCCATCACTGGAAAAAGAGGCCCATTGGACACACAAACTTTATATGCCCCAGTACAGGGGAATGCCAGTGTCAAAAAAAAAAAAAATGGGAATGGGTGGGTAGGGAAATGGGGGAGAGGGGGGAGGGTATGGGGGTCTTTTGGGATAGCATTGGAAATGTAAACGAGGAAAATACCTAATAAAAAATAATTTAAAAAAATTATGACATATGTACATACATAACATAAAAAATCAAATAGAAGGAATATCAAACACAATTTTTCTGATATCAATATAACAACTATAATTATATTTATAAAACTTTTGTGGCCTTTAAGACTCATGGATGAGAGCCTTGAACCATTAAATAATTTTTTTTCAACTCTTAATGACTCTCCCAAAGAAGAGAAAACAACAACAACAACAACAACACACACACACACAAATAGTGTATCTCCTTAAGATAATGGTATGAAAAGCATTATGGTAATAATATTAAAATTCTGGACAAGGGTACTGAGGACTTGTTTGTTTTCAGAAGGCTGTAAATTATTACGTTCATAGCATCAGCATTTCTCTCTCTCTCTCTCTCTCTCTCTCTCTCTATCTATCTATCTCTCTCTCTCTATCTCTATCTCTCTCTCTGTGTGTCTCTAGAGTGTGTGTGTGTGTGTGTGTGTGTGTGTGTGTGTGTAGCTCAAAAATATTAAATGGATGGCCTAAGATGTGAAAAAATTCTAACACTGCCTTAGGCTTAGAAAAATCTATAAATGTCTGAATTCAAACCAAAGAAAGTAACAGGAGACCTGTCATGTTCCAAAATCTGCATGAACTCAGATGATAAACTGTCAAACAGAGAACAGAAAGTATAAAAAGTTATGCTTAAAATAATACAACAATAAAATGCATATGAACCTAAACTTTTTTATTTCAATATCAACATGCAGTAGACTAAAATGCAGAAGAGTCTGGAATCTGGTTATGAATATGCCTTGTGATGAATGTCATAAGAGTTATAACTAATGTACACCTGGCTGTTGTACACATGAAACATCTAATTATTTTAATGCTTACAAATACCTTTCCAACTTTGGTTTTGACATCTGGTTTTCACTAATTAATAAAACATCATTGAAAGAATAATGAATGCTAATTAATGATTAACAACAAAATTATTTTAATACCATAGTTCACATCAAATCCATTTTTCCCATAGTGATTATAAAAGTCCATGTTTTTCTCTCTCTTATTCCATTTAGATATTGATTTCTTATTCCTACAGAAACCATGTCCTAGAATTCTGAAGAAAATAAACTACCCAATGTTATCTACTAAAAATTAAAATATAAGTTTTATCATATATTTTAAAATACCATATATTTAAAATATATTTCAGCGGGACCTGAGACTGCATTAGTTAGGGAAGCAGAAACCGGCCTGAGTAGGGCCACAGGCCTCATCCGGCCGGATCAGCGCAGGGGTAGCGGGAGCGCAGGGTTGCCTGACACCCGCCAGCTACCCACGCCCCCCCGCCACAGGATTTTGGGACTGCTGGTGAGTGGAACACAGCTTCTGCTCCAATCCAATTGCGCGGGACCTGAGACTGCATTAGATAGGGAAGCAGAAACCGGCCTGAGTAGGGCCACAGGCCTCATCCGGCCGGATCAGCGCCGGGGTAGCGGGAGCGCAGGGTTGCCTGACACCCGCCAGCTACCCACGACCCCCGCCGCAGGATTTTGGGACTGCTGGTGAGTGGAACACAGCTTCTGCTCCAATCCAATTGCGCGGGACCTGAGACTGTATTAGTTAGGGAAGCAGAAACCGGCCTGAGTAGGGCCACAGGCCTCATCCGGCCGGATCAGCGCCGGGGTAGCGGGAGCGCAGGGTTGCCTGACACCCACCAGCTACCCACGACCCCCGCCGCAGGATTTTGGGACTTCTGGTGAGTGGAGCAGAGCTTCTGCTCCAATCCAATTGCGCGGGACCTGAGACTGCATTAGTTAGGGAAGCAGAAACCGGCCTGAGTAGGGCCACAGGCCTCATCCGCCGGATCAGCGCAGGGGTAGCGGGAGTGCAGGGTTGCCTGACACCCGCCAGCTACCCACGCCCACCGCCGCAGGATTTTGGGACTGCTGGTGAGTGGAACACAGCTTCTGCTCCAATCCAATTGCGCGGGACCTGAGACTGCATTAGTTAGGGAAGCAGAAACCGGCCTGAGTAGGGCCACAGGCCTCATCCGGCCGGATCAGCGCCGGGGTAGCGGGAGCGCAGGGTTGCCTGACACCCGCCAGCTACCCACGACCCCCGCCGCAGGATTTTGGGACTGCTGGTGAGTGGAACACAGCTTCCGTTCCAGTCCAATCACACGGGACCTGAGACTGCTCTGGTTGGGGAGAGAGAAATCCGGCCTACATAGGGCCACAACCCTCTTCCGGTCAGAAAAGCACCAGGGCAGCTGGGGCGCAGGGTCGGCTGACACTCACCAGCTACCCACAACACCCACCACAGGATCTTAAGACTTCTGGAGAGTGGAACACAGCTTCTACTCCAATCCAATTGCACGCTGGACCAGAGACTGCATTAGTTAGGGAAGCAGCTACCCACGACCCCCGCCGCAGGATTTAGAGACTGCTGGTGAGTGGAACACAGCTTCTGCTCTAATCTTTAAACAGTGACAACGATAACAACTAACCCCAGAGATTACCAGATGGCGAAAGGTAAACGTAATAATCTTACTAACAGAAACCAAGACCACTCACCATCATCAGAACCCAGCACCCCCACTTCGCCCAGTCCAGGGCACCCCAACACACCGGAAAAGCTAGACACGGATTTAAAAGCATATCTCCTGATGATGATAGAGAACTTCAAGAAGGACTTTAATAACACACTTAAAGAAATGCAGGAGAACACTGCTAAACAGGCAGAAGACAATAAAGAGACAGCACAAAAATCCCTTAAAGAATTGCAGGAGAACACTGCTAAAGAGTTACAAATCCTTAAAGAAAAACACGATAACATAATCAAACAGGTAGAAGTCCTTACAGAAAAACAGGAAAACACATCCAAACAGATGATGGAAATGAACAAAACCATACTAGACCTAAAAAGGGAAGTAGACACAATAAAGAAAACCCAAAATGAGGCAACACTGGAGATAGAAACCCTAGGAAAGAAATCTGGAACCATAGATACGAGCATCAGCAACAGAATACAAGAGATGGAAGAGAGAATCTCAGGTGCAGAAGATTCCATAGAGAACATCGGCACAACAATCAAGGAAAATGTAAAATGCAGAAAGATCCTAACTCAAAACATCCAAGAAATACAGGACACAATGAGAAGACCAAACCTACGGATAATAGGAGTGGATGAGAATGAAGATTTTCAACTCAAAGGACCAGCAAACATCTTCAACAAAATTATAGAAGAAAACTTCCCAAATCTAAAGAAAGAGATGCCCATGAACATACAAGAAGCCTACAGAACTCCAAATAGACTGGACCAGAAAAGAAATACCTCCCGACACATAATAATCAGAGCAACAAATGCTCTAAATAAAGATAGAATACTAAAAGCAGTAAGAGAAAAAGGCCAAGTAACATATAAAGGCAAGCCTATCAGAATTACACCAGATTTTTCACCAGAGACTATGAAAGCCAGAAGATCCTGGACGGATGTTATACAGACACTAAAAGAACACAAATTCCAGCCCAGGATACTATACCCAGCGAAACTCTCAATTAACATAGATGGAGAAACCAAAGTATTCCACGACAAAACCAAATTCACACATTATCTCTCCACGAATCCAGCCCTTCAAAGGATAATAACAGAAAAAAACCAATACAAGGACAGGAACCACGCCCTAGAAACAACAAGAAGGTAATCCCTCAACAAACCTAAAAGAAGACAGCCACAAGAACAAAATGCCAACTTTAACAACAAAAATAACAGGAAACAACAATTACTTTTCCTTAATATCTCTTAATATCAATGGACTCAACTCCCCGATAAAAAGACATAGACTAACAAACTGGCTACACAAACAAGACCCAACATTTTGCTGCTTACAGGAAACTCATCTCAGAGAAAAGGATAGACACTACCTCAGAATGAAAGGCTGGAAAACAATTTTCCAAGCAAATGGCATGAAGAAACAAGCTGGAGTAGCCATTCTAATATCTGATAAGATTGACTTCCAACCCAAAGTCATTAAAAAAGACAGGGAGGGACACTTCATACTCATCAAAGGTAAAATCCTCCAAGAGGAACTATCAATCCTGAATATCTATGCTCCAAATACAAAGGCAGCCACATTCATTAAAGAAACTTTAGTAAAGCTCAAAGCACACATTGCACCTCATACAATAATAGTGGGAGACTTCAACACACCACTTTCACCAATGGACAGATCATGGAAACAGAAACTAAACAGGGACACAGTGAAACTAAGAGAAATTATGAATCAAATGGATCTGGCAGATATCTACAGAACATTCTATCCTAAAACGAAAGGATATACCTTCTTCTCAGCACCTCATGGTACCTTCTCCAAAATTGACCACATAATTGGTCACAAAGCAGGCCTCAACAGATATAAAAATATTGAAATTTTCCCATGCATCCTATCAGATCACCATGGACTAAGGCTGATCTTCAATAACAAAATAAATAATAGAAAGCCAACCTTCACGTGGAAACTGAACAACACTCTTCTCAATGATACCTTGGTCAAGGAAGGAATAAAGAAAGAAATTAAGGACTTTTTAGAGTTCAATGAAAATGAAGCCACAACATACCCAAACTTATGGGACGCAATGAAAGCATTTCTAAGAGGAAAACTCATAGCTCTGAGTGCCTCCAAAAGGAAACTAGAGAGAGCACACATTAGCAGCTTGACAACACACCTAAAAGCACTAGAACAAAAGGAAGCAAATTCACCCAAGAGGAGTAGACGGCAGGAAATAATCAAACTCAGGGGTGAAATCAACCAAGTGGAAACAAGAAAAACTATTCAAAGAATCAACCAATCAAGGAGCTGGTTCTTTGAGAAAATCAACAAGATAGATAAACGCTTAGCCAGACTCACTAGAGGGCACAGGGAAAGCATCCTAATTAACAAAATCAGAAATGAAAAAGGAGACTTAACAACAGATCCTGAAGACATCCAAAACACCATCAGATCCTTCTACCAAAGGCTATACTCAACAAAACTGGAGAACCTGGATGAAATGGAGAAGTTCCTAGACAGATACCAGGTACCAAAGTTGAATCAAGATCAGGTTAATGATCTAAACAGCCCTATAACCCCCAAAGAAATAGAAGCAGTCATTAATAGTCTCCCAACTAAAAAAAGCCCAGGACCAGATGGGTTTAGTGCAGAGTTCTATCAGACCTTCAAAGAAGATCTAATCCCAGTTCTTCACAAACTATTCCACAAAATAGAAACAGAAGGTACTCTACCCAACTCATTCTATGAAGCCACAATTACTCTGATACCTAAACCACAAAAAAACCCAACAAAGATAGAAAACTTCAGACCAATATCCCTTATGAATATTGATGCAAAAATCCTCAATAAAGTTCTTGCTAACCGAATCCAAGAACACATCAAAACAATCATCCATCCTGACCAAGTAGGTTTCATCCCAGGGATGCAGGGATGGTTCAATATACGGAAATCCATCAACGTAATCCAGTATATAAACAAACTCAAAGACAAAAACCACATGGTCATCTCCTTAGATGCGGAAAAAGCATTTGACAAGATCCAACACCCATTCATGATAAAAGTCTTGGAAAGATCAGGAATTCAAGGCCCATACCTAAACATGATAAAAGCAATCTACAGCAAACCAGTAGCCAACATCAAAGTAAATGGTGAGAAGCTTGAAGCAATCCCTCTAAAATCAGGGACTAGACAAGGCTGTCCACTTTCTCCATACCTATTCAACATTGTACTTGAAGTCCTAGCCAGAGCAATTCGACAACAAAAGGAGATCAAAGGGATACAAATTGGAAAAGATGAAGTCAAAATATCACTCTTTGCAGATGATATGATAGTATATATAAGTGACCCTAAAAATTCCACCAGAGAACTCCTAAGCCTGATAAACAGCTTCGGTGAAGTAGCTGGATATAAAATTAACTCAAACAAATCAATGGCCTTTCTCTACACAAAGAATAAACAGGCTGAGAAAGAAATTAGGGAAACAACACCCTTCTCAATAGTCACAAATAATATAAAATATCTTGGCGTGACTCTAACTAAGGAAGTGAAAGATCTGTATAATAAAAACTTCAAGTCTCTGAAGAAAGAAATTATACAAGATCTCAGAAGATGGAAAGATCTCCCATGCTCATGGATTGGCAGGATCAACATTGTAAAAATGGCTATCTTGCCAAAAGCAATCTACAGATTCAATGCAATCCCCATCAAAATTCCAAATCAATTCTTCAACGAATCAGAAAGTGCAATCTGCAAATTCATCTGGAATAACAAAAAACCTAGGATAGCAAAAACTCTTCTCAAGGATAAAAGAACCTCTGGTGGAATCACCATGCCGGACCTAAAGCTCTACTACAGAGCAATTGTGATAAAAACTGCATGGTACTGGTATAGTGACAGACAAATAGACCAATGGAATAGAATTGAAGACCCAGAAATGAACCCACACACCTATGGTCACTTGATCTTCGACAAAGGAGCTAAAAACATCCAGTGGAAGAAAGACAGCATTTTCAACAAATGGTGCTGGCACAACTGGTTGTTAACATGTAGAAGAATGCGAATCGATCCATTCCTATCTCCTTGTACTAAGGTCAAGTCTAAGTGGATCAAGGAACTTCACATAAAACCAGAGACACTGAAACTTATAGAGGAGAAAGTGGGGAAAAGCCTTGAAGATATGGGCACAGGGGAAAAATTCCTGAATAGAACAGTAATGGCTTGTGCTGTAAGATCGAGAATTGACAAGTGGGACCTCATGAAACTACAAAGCTTCTGCAAGGCTAAAGACACCATCAATAAGACAAAAAAACCACCAACAGATTGGGAAAGGATCTTCACCTATCCTAAATCAGATAAGGGACTAATATCCAATATACATAAAGAACTCAAGAAGGTGGACTCCAGAAAGTCAAATAACCCCATTAAAAAATGGGGCTCAGAACTGAACAAAGAATTCTCACCTGAGGAATACCGAATGGCAGAGAAGCACCTGAAAAAATGTTCAACATCCTTAATCATCAGGGAAATGCAAATCAAAACAACCCTGAGATTCCACCTCACACCAGTCAGAATGGCTAAGATCAAAAATTCAGGTGACAGCAGATGCTGGCGAGGATGTGGAGAAAGAGGAACACTCCTCCATTTTTGGTGGGATTGCAAGCTTGTACAACCACTCTGGAAATCAGTCTGGCGGTTCCCCAGAAAATTGGACATAGTACTACCGGAGGATCCAGCAATACCCCTCCTGGGCATATATCCAGAAGATGTCCCAACCGGTAAAAAGGACACATGCTCCACTATGTTCATAGCAGCCCTATTTATAATAGCCAGAAGCTGGAAAGAACCCAGATGTCCCTCAACAGAGGAATGGATACAGAAATTATGGTACATTTACACAATGGAGTACTACTAAGCTATTAAAAAGAATGAATTTATGAAATTCCTAGCCAAATGGATGGACCTGGAGGGCATCATCTTGAGTGAAGTAACACAGTCACAAAAGAACTCACACAATATGTATTCATTGATAAGTGGATATTAGCCCAAAACTTAGGATACCCAAGGTATAAGATACAATTTGATAAACGCATGAAACTCAAAAAGAATGAAGACCAAAGTGTGGACACTGTGCACCTTCTTAGAATTGGGAACAAAACACCCAGGGAAGGAGTTACAGAGACAAAGTTCGTAGCTGTGATGAAAGGATGGACCATTTAGAGACTGCTGTATCCAGGGATCCGTCCCATAATCAGCTTCTAAATGCTGACACCATTGCATACACTAGCAAGATCTTGCTGAAAGGACCCAAATATAGCTGTCTTTTGTGAGACGATGCCGGGGCCTAGCAAACACAGGAGTGGATGTTCACAGTCAGCTATTGGATGTATCACAGGGCTCCCAATGGAGAAGCTAGAGAAAGTACCCAAGGAGCTAAAGGGATCTGCAACCCTATTGTTGGAACAACATGATGTACTAACCAGAACCCTGGAGCTCTTGTCTCTAGCTGCATATGTATTGAAAGATGGTCTAGTCGGCCATCAATGGAAAGAGAGGCCCATTGGACTTGCAAACTTTATATGCCCCAATATAGGGGAATGCCAGGGCCAAAAGAATGGGAATGGGTGGGTAGGGAAGTGGGGGGCGCTATGGGGGACTTTTGGGATAGTATTGGAAATGTAATTGAGGAAAATATGTAATAAAAATATATATATATATAAAAAATAGATTTTTACATAGATTCTGAGTAGCATTTCTAAATTCTTTGCATTAGATAAAATAAAGCATTTAAAATACAAAAAAAAAAAAAAATAAATAAAATATATTTCAGTAGGATAGGAGTAAAGTGCACATTTACTCATGCATCAGAAATTTACATTAATTACTATGTTTTTCAAAAGTACAAGCATCAAATGAGGATCAGAAAAAGATTTGGGTCATAATATTAATGGGTTCATCCTCTAAGAATAATTATCAAACAGGGTTATCTAAAGAATCAACTCTAACAGAATATTATGTATTATAAAAGGAGATGTAACAGGTTGGATTACACAGCACAGGCTGAGGAGCCTAGCAATAGCTGTCAGCCTAGTTGAACATCTGTTAACCTGGTAACTACTACTCAGTCCATGAGCACAGTGCCACAGTAGTTCAAATATCATGCCAAAGGCTTGAAGGATTTCTAGAGAATCTCTATTTTAAAGTCAAGGCAGAATAGCTGGATTCTGGCCTTAGTGAAGGGAAACAGAAGCAGCTCAGAAAGCAGCAGATATAGCAGCAGCAGCAACAGTAATAACAACAATAGGCTACATACATTCACCAGCAAGAAGTAAAGGCAGATAAATAAACAGCATTGCTTTTTCCTGGAGTGTCTTAGCATATGGGCTGTCACTAGCAGATGCTGCCCATGCTGGAGGAGGGTCTTCTTGATCTTAAGTCTCCTGGAAATTCCTTCACAGAGGAAAACAAATGTGTCTTAGTTCATTAAGGTCCAACCAACTTGGCAACCCCAACTAACCATGGGAATCCTCTAGCAATTGTGCAGTGAAAGGAAAATAACGAGGAAAGAATTAATATATTATTCTTTCGTGATTAATATATTATCAGCACTGTATTACATTGTTTAATTTATATAGAAGTATAATGTATTGAAAATGTATCTAGTACTTTAATTCTGGCTGTTCTGGTTAAAGCATATTTCATTCTTACAGAGTTATATACCATGGGTATATTACTGAAATCCAGAGAACTCCGTGAAAAGGGGGAAAATTAAAATACTTGACAGAATAAAGCTAAAAAGTATAAAAATTGTAATGGATTATTCTTTGTAAAATAAAACACACTGAAGGGAGATCACAAAATAAAAACAAACAAGCAAACAAAAAAGGTAAATATATAGCCCATAATATGTGTGAAGTAGTAGAATATGTACATAAGAAACACTCATTCAACACCTAATGGTTAAACAACTTTTAATGAAATTTCAACTTATAAACAATATTTTCATAGATTATAGCCCTTTGTCATATAGGTAACTGGCAAAAAGTTATAACTTTTTTTTCTCTAATTATGAGTTTTCTTCTATACTGTCTTAGGGTTTCAATTACAGAGAAAAGACACCATGATCAATGAAAATCTTTCAACGGACAAGATTTAATTTGGGCTGGCTTACTGGTTCTGAGTTTCAGTCTATTATCATCGGTTGTTGGGGGTGAGGTAAACATGGTAGAGTCTAGGCAGGCATGGGCTTGAGGACCTGAGAGTTCTATATCTTGTTATGAAGACCACTAGAAGACTGAGTTCCAGGCAGCTAGGAGGAGGATTTGAAAGCCCAACTCCCACAGTGACACACTTCCTCCAACAAGACCATACCTATTCCAGCAAGGCCACCTATTCTAAAAGGGCCAAGCATATTCAAACCACAATGTATACCAATTTTTTTTTTGGGGGGGGGGCTCATGCAGTCCATTTATTTATTTATTTATTTATTTGTTTATTTATTTATTTATTACTTGTTTTTAACACCTCAGTTACCAGGATCCTGGTCATATATTCCTTCCTGAGCCCACAGGTTTAAGCTTATTCCCTATGTTCTTGTCCCCCAGATTCAAAATATCATGTCTTTTGTTGAGAGTCTTGATCTATTTGGATTTAAGTTTTGTGAAGGTGAGAGATAAAACTCTAGCTTCGTTTTTCCATGAGGCTATCCATTTCATCCAGCACCATTTGTTAAGAATGTTTCTTTCTTCCTGACTAACGTTTACAGTGTGGAATGTGTTATCCACACTATTGGAGCAGAAAAGAAAGCATCAGTCTTATTCAGCCCCCAACCCTGTGAGCTACTATGAAGATCTGGAAAGATTTGCCCACTTTGGAAATAATGGCAAGAAATCTATTTGATTATTGGATTTAAGGTCCCCTTCAAAAATTGAAACATGTATACGGGTTTGTCATCCAATAACCTGTAGCTAGACTTCTCATAATATGCATAGATTAGTGAAATCCACAAACCTCATCAGATAAACTACTCAAAATTCAATGATTTTAGTGTTTTATCATTTGTTGTTAAAGATGAGTAATATTTTCTAAAATTAACATATAATTACACTATTTTTATAATATAAATATAGTTTTTCATAAAATAGCTAAATAATATATACCTATGAATACATATAGGTATGTATTATGTATATTTATAGATTAATATATTAAAATATAGTTGCATTATTTTGCCTTTTCTCCTTCCATGCTTTAGTTGATAAACATTATATATATATTAAAGAATATATATGTATATATATGTATAATGTATATACAGCTATCTGCTCAGTGTATTCTATATACTCTATGGAATATTTCCAGTCAAAGAAAAAATGAAATTATTAAGTTTGAAAGTATACAGATGAAACTACAAAATAATATAATGAATGTTTTAACCTGGTCCTATAAAGACAGACACCTCATGTTCTTCCTCACCAGTGGTCCCTATTTGCAGATCTTCTGATTTTGAGTATATAAACTGCAGTTACCCTAGTACTAGGAAAGTAAATTGGGGACGATGACAGGGCACCAGTTAAGCTTCCTTTTGTAATAGTTGACAAGTGACAATGAGACTATCAACACAGGTACAGTAAATTAATGAACTCAGAGTGCTCAGTCCACAATGCGATCGTTTATCTGATCTGTTTCCTACTAAAATTCATGGATCCTTGCAGAAGAGGGAGTTGAAAGATGGTGAGAGCCAGATGTGGTAGATCTACAAGAAAACAGTGTTTTCAAGAAAAATAGACAAGTTGCCCATATGCACTCACAGAGAATGCCAGAGCATGAAAATACCTTTTCAAATTAATGTTAGACCCAGGCTCAGAGTGGAGAGGCAAGGTAGGCAAAACGCCTCATTTCTATTTCAGAAGCTATTGATAATTGATTGTTGTCTAGAGAAGAAAAATTATTTTTAAGATTGTGACATCCTTTGTAAGTCTAGTACTTTCTAGAGGATGCTCATCCACTTAGTGGTATAGTAAGCAGTTTGGGTGAGTATGAAGTGAAGGAGGGATCCGGGTGATGTGAAAGGTAAGTCAAAGTTTTCAAAAGAGAATGATGAAAATCTCAATACAAATGCTTACTTTTTAAACAAGTTCATATAGGATTATTATGTTCTGTAGTATCTCCCCACTTTTTCTTTTCTAACTATATTTGTGAGATTCTTTATTCCCTGTCAAATTATTTATGTAACTGGAATAATTCACAACAATTTTCCACTCTTCCCTCTATATCTAAGGTTCAGAGACTATCATTGAAGAGGAGAAAGAGTAATCATAAGAGTCAAAGTTCCAAAATCCCTATTGTTATACAGAAAAGATATTTTATTTATTATTGTTACATATGGTGAGTGTGTGTGTGTGTGTGTGTGTGTGTGTGTGTGTATGTGTGTGCACGTGCACATCCACCTGTATATATGGACCTATGGCATGCATTCAGTGTTGTTATTATGTACATGTGTTTAGGGCTGATCACCACATGGTATTGGATAACATATCAGAGAACTCCTTGTTGTACAAAACCAAGTTTTCTCTCAAAAGCTATTGATTGCCTACAGCTATTCACGCCAAGGTGAGCATCTAGATTTTTTGCCATGTACGTTGACTTATTGATTTGTGGTATTTCTCTAGGTAACCTATTTTTGAGATCTCATACATGCAACTTCCCTCTCTTATTTTGAATATGCAATCTAACATCAGCCATGCTGGGGACCTTTGGCTCTCACCATTTTTCTATATCCCTCTGTGATATTTCCTCAGCCTTAGATATAGAGGATAGAGATAGGAAATATGTTCTGAATTATTTCCGTCACATGACATTTACCAAAAACTGTATAAAATGCCAAAATTATATTAACGTGGATAAAATATTTTTTTCAAACAATGTTCTCACAGAAGTGTTTGTATGTGTGTGTGTGTGCTTTCACTAAATTTGTCCCAAACGTTATATGACTATAATAAGCAATCATATAATTTTACTTCATTTAAACATAATACCTTGCTGCACTTTGAAACTTCAATGGAAAACAATGTTTGGCAGACCATGCTGACACATCACTGATCGTTTCCTGCTCTGCTTCTTGCATAACCTTTGTCATATTACCACAGCTGGAGTAATTTAGGAAACACCTGCTATAGCCAACAGAGAATCAACTTGTTTTCCATGAGATAAATACATTGAGTGCTGCCAATGGAGTTTTTGAATTGAACTAAGGAGAAATTAGAATTAATGCCTTAGCTGGCGACAATGAAACAGATTTTGTTTTTCTAATATATGGTAAAACCACTCTTAGAGCTCACAGAAAGCTCCCTGTCATCCATCTAAGGATTTGATTTCTTTAATATGCCATTTCTATCCTCATGGAAGCTCATGCCTTAGCGTCATAGATTCTGCAGGGGATGCTGAGTTGCCTGTGACACTGATTCTTACATATAGAATCCCTAATAAATTTGCACAATACAAAATGCTTCTCATTACCACACATACTTTTCACTTTGTTAAGTTATATTGATCTCTTTTCTTTCTTAATAAATGAAAGTTTCAACAGGAATGCTGGGAAACATAAAGTTTCGGAAACAGATACTTATATTTACCTTTAAATGCTCTTAATTATTTGTCTTTTTGACATTTTTGTGTGTGTGTGTGCTAAACTTATAGCTTGAGAATTAGCTCAAAGATATATACAATAGTTTCAAATTTCATCTAAAGTATGCTCAGGGCATGTAAAACTATTTGTCTCACTCATTGACTTTTATGACCAAAGTTTACCCTCAAGTCAAAAAAACAAATATTATGATGACATAACATGGTGCTACCATCAAGTTTTCATTGGCTAAGTCTAGAACCCAGCACTAATGTTAGTAAAGATTGGAACAAATTTGTGTTAGGTACATCTCTTTAAAATGGTCGGATATGAAAACTAACAGCTCAGTTGCTACTTTTCTCTTCATTGGGTTTTCCAGCAATAGCAGAAGTATTTTCAGAAAACAAGCTACTTTCAAAGAGTCTCCCATTTCAGGTTTCTAAAAACAACAGCTTTTGTTCATTCAAATTATAGCTGAATATTATATACGTGTTTAAAAATATAAAGAGAAACATCTATATGTGATTCTACTAGTAAATACCATTTCACTGAATTGTTCTACTTAAAAGGGTAGGGTTTTATGTTCAAGTTTCCTCATCTGGCAAATAACATATGCCATCTCTGCCTTAAAATAAATATATGATAAAACATACGTACAAATAAAATAAATGATTCATATATTCATAAATCTACATAAAGTGAAGAAGAACGCATGTAAGAGAGTCAGAGAGAGAGTGCAGGGGCGAGAGCTATAGGTTGTTAGAATAATGATGTAATGGTTGTAGCTAAGGCTTCTTTGAAGATGTTGTTCCTCTTACCTCTGCTTCTGCAGTTCTAGAACTACAGCAATACTCCTCCTCCATGCTGATGCTCTGAAATTATTTTATTTGCTCTAACAATTTATGACAACTGTAGAATAGTAAATTGCATAATGAAATTAACTATCCTAAATGATTTCAAGATTTAGTCACCAAGGTCAATGATAGAGGAACACTAAACACAGCAAATGTGTTAGGAATTTGGGGAAAGACATTCTAAGAAGCAACTAAAAATTGGGAACACAAAAAATAAGTGGCTACATAGGAAGAGAGATAACAGAAATAGATACTGTTGTTCTTGCTGATATATTAAGCTACACCATGATTCAAATATTTCTATTTTTAAAATACATTAATCTAAAATTACCCTTCGCAAACAAGTACAATGTCATGGAGAGATATTAATATATCAATACAATTGCAATTTATAAATATTTCTTTATGCAAATGCCATTTTGATTATTTTCATTAAGTTTATTTAGTGACAAGAATAAGAGAAAATGAATTACAAAATTAATATAAAATACAGAGATGATGAGGGAATCTTTTCATTAAGTGTGCTTATATATGGAAACCTCAATTGTATGCTTCTTAATTAGTAATGCAGATAGCGATGAATTCTCCTCAAATTATTACTGCAAGTGTTAATGTGAGCATCATTCATTTAATAACAAAATAATAGTAAATTATGTACTAAAATATCTTTCAATGCTTAGGGTCTCTTAATAGTGGATATAACAGAATATATGAAAAAACATTCTAGCCTTAGATTTAATTAAGGAACAGCTGAACTACAGTTGAACCCTGTTGTAGAACACAGTGTGAAATAGAATTTTTAGTATAAAGGTTAATGGCTTAATTAGTCACATTTCAATGTTTAATTCAAATAAATGTTCAACCAGTTGACTATAAAGTTCAACTTTTAAAAATTTTTTCTTTTTCTTTTTCTTACTTTATTTTATTTTATTTTATTTTGCCATTGGTCATTTCCTCTAGAAACCTTTTTACCACTGAGGGTTCCTGAATAGGATAGCATATGATCAGAGCAGACAAAGCATGAATTTGGCCATATTATTTACATGTTATCAGGACTTGATAGATGAAAATTTAATAAGTATGATTTGATTAATGTTAAAAATTTCTTAAGAATGAAAATTGTCTCAAATAAGATTCTACATCAACTCCTATACTGTATATAATTGGTTTGTAAATTCTTCTATTAATGTGCAAATCAACTCAAGATTAAAGAATTCATTGTTTTTTAAGAATCTTTTTTAACTTTTGAGATTATAGTATAATTAGAGAATTTTCCCATTCTGTTTCTTTGCCAAAACCTCCCTAATGTTTCACCACCTCCGTTCTCCCAAATCTATGGCTAATTTTCTTTATATCTTTTTCTTTATAATTTTTTTATATATTTGGTATTTATATGACTAAATGAATACAATATATGAATACAATCTGCTCTGCCAGAGACTAACCTCTATTGGGTCTCCTATCTGTGGGTAACGGGTTTCTGGTTGCAGATGAACAAGGGTAGGTGAGAATTGACAAACAGACATGGACTCAAGGGTGAGCTGAATCTGAATGTATTTTGTTCAAAAAAAAAAAAACCCACAAGACTTTTAATACAGAAGAAAAACAAGAAAAGCCAGGCAAACACATCTGTCAAGTTACATTGACACAAAACAAAAAAAGAATGTATACTTTAAAAGATGGAGGGAGCCAGGCCCTATTTACCACTGAGAATAGGAACAACCCTTAATTAAAAAGTCTGCTAAACACAGGAGCCATGTGAATGCTCTGATGCAATGCTAGTCTATTGTTAAACCCACCACCAGGGGTTCTTTAGTAAATAATACCTCTACTAACCCTTTCATGCTACAACCCACCTATTTCCTAGGCCATTGTGCATTCCTGTGTTTGGGTGTGACTCAGCTATTGTCCTAAGTAATTACTATGCAGACTAGCCCTAAGCTTTTCTAGCTCTAGTAAGTTGTAATGCCTAATTAGTTTCACTGTCTCTAGAAGTGAATTTGAATGTTACTGAATAGGTAACATTCTTACTGAATTCCAAACTCACAGTGGCTTCAAGGATTTTCTAGGAAACATTGGAACACAGGTGGAGGCTTAGCTATATGTGAAATCAATCCTTAAAGGTACTTATAATAAAACAATACTGAAAGACAGCACAGGGATCCAAATACCAGACTAACCCAGTGACAGGTTTTGAGTATACTGGCTATGGGAATGCCAAAGTTCGAGGTAGGCCTACCAAGCAGACTGCACTGGAGTGGACGTACCACTGCTCAGTCTCTATAATGTGTCTTATATGTAGATATCTTCACTGCTGACCATTTGTTATTGGATAAGCAATTTATGTACTCTTCAACACATTCCTTATTACTGCTTATATTTCTCTGTCTAGGATTGAGGCCTCCTGAGCTTTTCCTCCATTTTATCATGTCAATTTGTGCAATCTTTTTTTCTGGTCTTTGTTAAGGAAGGGAGGTTTTCTGTAACAACTATGGGTGACATATCACACAGCAAACTCCCTTCTCCTCTGGCCCTTCCAATAGCACTCTCTCATTTTTTATGATTCCTGAGCCTTACATGCAGGAACTGTGTATATGACTTTGATTTTATTTATTTTTATTTTGTAGGTTATAATTACATTGATGTTAACAGGTTCATTTTCTAATTAATGCAGTGTTCTTCAAAACAAGTATTCCCATGCCAAACTTGATATCAAAGTATCACATTCAATCTCCTAAAAGACCAATGAAAACACAACAAAAATAATGCAAATAATGATGTCATTTAACTCTCTTCTCATTTATCAATAACAGTTACTTTTCAGAGTTAAAGTTTTATTTATAGTATGGGGGATAAAGGAATATATATGTTCAATGACTATAATTTTATATTGCTTATATCAGTTTTAGAAATTATAAATGACTGTGTACATCTGTCTTGCATAGGGTTTCTATTGCTATGACTAATCACCAGGACTGAAGCAACTTAGGGACGAAAGGGTTTATTAGCCTTACACCTCCACAGTACTTCTTTTCATTAAAGGAGGCCTGGGCAGGAACTCAAACATGTCATTATCCTGGAGGTAGGAGCTAATGAAGAAACTTTAAAGAGTGCTATTGACTAGCTTGCTTCAATGGCTTTACTCAGCCAGCTTTCTTTATTTTTATTTTTACTTTTATTCTTTAATTTTTTTTTTACAGTCCATACTTTATCCCCAACCCAGTCCTCCTTCCTACTGTTCCACATCCCATCCCTCTCCCTACCTCCTCTCCAAGAGGATGTCCTCACCCCACTCCCACCCTATCAGACTTCCCCACAGACTGTTGCCCCAAGTCTCTTGAGGGTTATGCGTGCATCTTCTTGCACTGAGTCTAGACCCTGTCTTCCTCTGCTCTCTCTCTCTCTCTCTCTCTCTCTCTATATATATATATATATATATATATATATATATATGTTGGGGGCCTCATATCAACTGGTTTATACTGCCTGATTGGTGGTCCAGTGTCTGAGAGATCCCAGGGGTCCAGGTTAGTTGAGACCACTGGTCTTCTTATGGGGTCGCCCTCCTCTCAGCTTCTTCCAGCTTTCCCCTCACTCAACCACAGAGGTCCCCAGCTTCTGTCCATTGGTTCAGTGTAAATATCTGCATCTGAATCTTTCATCTGTCTGTTGGGCCTTTCAGGACAGTGATGATAGGACCTTGCTGTAAGCACACCAAGGCATTAGTAATAGTGTCAAGTATTAGGGCCACCCCGTGAGCTGGATCTCAATTTTGTCCTGTTGCTGTACCTCCTTTTTCTCAGTGTCTTCTCCAATTTTGTTCCTGCAGAATGAGGACATCATGAGTTTTGTAGGCCAGTGGATGGAACTAGAAAATATCATTCTTAGTGAGGTAACTCAGACCATGGTATATGACCCGTCCAGCAGGTCCAGTTATTCGAGGGTCACGAGGGGACCTCCTCCTAAGAACCAAATGGGGGGTAGAGAGAGACGAGGGCCTTGTACGAATAACACGGAAACCGTTCTGGAATGTATCAAAGCCCCGTATTTTGAGGAAGACCCAAGGCTTAAATGCACAAGCAAAAGGGGAAGTACAGTTACTTATCAGTGGGAGGGGTAGGGCAATACAAGCAAAAGGAGAAGTACTTATGGGAGGGGGGGCAATAGAAATTCTTTTGGCAGGTACACGGGGAAGCAGGAACTTGGTATCAGGGTGTGGTCAGGACATCGGCAATGGCTTAGGGCTGGAACATTCTCAGAATCGGTAGGGCTGGAACATTCTCGGAATTGGTGTGTCGGTCTCGCTTTTGACCCCTTTTTCTTCTTGGGGGGAGAGGCCCAATTTAGAGAACAAGAGTTGTCTTAATAGTTCCCAACAGGTATATACTCACTAGTAAAGGGATTTTAGCTAAAAACGGTACTAAAATCCCATGATACTGTAAGACTCTGGTGACCTTAGCTTACCAGGAACCCACTGAGTGAACCACTTGGAGCCAGGATCAATGCAAAAAGCAAGAAGAATTTATTGATCCAGTGTGGTAGGGGTGTCCCAGACCCAAAGGAGAGGTGGCAACCTCTAGTGCCCATTCAGCTAGTTTTTATATGGTTTCCAGGGGCAGAACAGAGCATCAGCAACTAGGCACAATATGCTTGGTGGAACAGTGCACCCTTTAAACTTATTGGTCTTTAGGGAATGAGGTGACATGGACTTCCCTTGTCTGAAGATGAACAAAGGTCCTGCAGAATGTATCCCCACCTGCAGGTCCAATCCCAGTCTGTGGTCTGAGAAATGTTAACACCCCTTCTGGAGGGGTAAGCGTTTGATGACCTTCTCAAAGCTTCTATGCTGACCTTTTTATTATAATCCACACAACTCAAGAAGAATAACAAGCTGAAGGGTACAAGTGAAGATGCTTCAATTCCACTTGGGAGTGAGAAGAAAGAAATCACAGGAGGTGGGGAGGAAGGGAGAGACCTGGTTGGGAAACGTGACAGGGAGGTGAGGAGGGGAACATGATCAGGTATTAGTGAAAGTGAAGAGCTGGACTGAAGCCCCTAGGGCCAACAGAAAGAATTGAAACAGGCAACCTCAGGAGGTAAGAAGTGGGGGGAGAGGACTTCTAGAATGTAACAGCGACTTGGGAGGTGAGAGACTCTCAGGATTTAATGGGAGGGACCTTAGATGAAATGCCATACAGTGGGGAGAGGGAACTTGTAGAGTCCACCTCTAGTAAAAAGACAGGACATCAAGTGGAGGGATGCGGTTGCCATCCCGTAGTCCAAAGCTCTGACCCAGATTTCTTTCTATCTGAAAGAACTCAGTCAGCTTTCTGAAAGAGCCTAGGACGACCAGCCCAAGAAATGTACCATCAGCTGGGCCCTTCTCCATGAATTTAAATTTAAATTAAAAAAAAAAAAAGTCTTACAGCTGGAGGCTTTTTCTGAATTGAGGGAACTGCAACCCTATAGGTCGAACAACAATATGAACCAACCAGTACCCCGGAGCTCTTGTCTCTAGCTGCATATGTATCAAAAGATGGCCTAGTCGGCCATCACTGCAAAGAGAGGCCCATTGGACTTGCAAACTTTATATGCCCCAGTACAGGGGAATGCCAGGGCCAAAAAGGGGGAGTGGGTGGGTAGGGGAGTGGGGGGATGGGTATGGGGGACTTTTGGGATAGCATTGGAAATGTAAATGAGGAAAATACCTAATAAAAATTAAAAAAACATCAAGATGGATTCATTCAGTCATATATTCATTTGTGAATATATATAAAGAAAAGTCTGTATGTATTATAAAGAAAAAGTTTGAAATTTTGAAATATAAAAAGGAGGACTCAGGAATATTTAGATGCTGCGAAGAGACAAAAATTATGTAAATTCGATGAGCATATATTAAGTTTTAAAGAAATAAAATATATATGTAATTACAAGAAGGAGTTGATGTTCTAATGAAGACTAGGAGTAGTGATTGTATGTGCACATCAACACAGGTATTATAGGTGACAGAATATGTGTCATTTATTTATAGGTCTGCATTAGTTCCTTCCTCCTTTGATCTGTCTTAATATTTTTAATCAAATTTAGAGTACCAGATATATTTTCCTCTTGTTGAGTGAGTCTAAAATCAAACCACAGAACAATTGTTTGTCTCTATAACAATACTACCATTAAAATGTATTTTTATCAGTGAGAATATTTGCAAATATACTTATTGTAAGATAATGTGTAACAGAAAACTTAATTTTGGAAATATGAGTTTGAGTTCTGCTATTTCACAAATATGTCTACTACTGATAATTTTAGTTATAACTATAGATTCCATTCTAATTCATCCCAGAGTGGAAATTGATGTCAATAATTACTTTTGTTAATAAGATTTGTGAAATTAATAGGAAATGAAGCAATTCCTGTTAATAAATAATTGATTGATTATATTTTTATTATAATAATGACTTATTTATGAATCATCCTTATATATTGATAATATATGAATCACTTACTATGTTAGCATAGAAAGGAATCCAAATTAGTCCTTATTTATGCTATACCTTTAATAAGTGTTCAGTGCTTTTATTGATTCTATTTCCTAAAGAGCTTTTTCAGATTTAGAATTACCACATTAAGGCTGTATTGTGAATTCACCGTTAGTTAAGGATATTATGAACTACGTCTTAAGGTGGGACAATGTGTTCATCTGTAGGTTGTTGGTCATAAAGCTGAGAAAATCAACTCCAGTAATGTACTTTAATTATAACTCACAAACATTATTGTTTGTGCCAAGTTTATAATTGAGGCTGTTTATTTTTGAAGATGTGTAAGAGCAGCTGTGGGCTATAAGCAAGAGGAGTATTCTTTGTGCTTTTCAGTTTGCTTTTAATTGTTTAGCTTTTTTCTCTGATATTTGCTCATATGAACACTTAAAACAAATGTAATGGTTTCATTCAATCTGTGTTCTAAATTTAAAATCACCCCCTTAAAATTTTTAACCCACAGGCATACTTTTTTGTTCCATTGAATTCTTATTAATTAAATGCATTTATTTTTTCAAGGAAAAATATATTAGATATGCCAACTAATTTTTTTCTTTACTTTCAAAGAAGAGTAAGTCCAGAGAGAAAAATCAGTAATAACGACTTAAGTGATTATTTAAACCTTCCTTATCTATTTCCATAATCAATATTTGAAAATACAACATGTAAATATATATTTCAGAAAGACTGTGATAAATTCTACATAGATGATAAAACCTTATTGTCAAAAACAAGAAAATCTGTTTATGAGTCAGAGTTATCAATCTTATACTGACCAGGAAATGCTCTTCCTGCTAGTTAGTTTTCATACTGCTGAAGGAGAAAAGAGATAACTGCATCAAACCTTGAACGAAACAATAATAAACTTCCGGATACGATGTACCTACAGGCAATACTGGCCAAGTCTATTTGTGATGCTGACCAATTACTCTTTGGTTTGAGGATTAGAGAAAACTTGTTGCTGGTACTTTAAATAAGGAAAGCAATAATTAACAAACAAAGAAAAGACTTTAAGAAGGGGGGATATAAGACTTAGGATGGAATGTACTGTTGCTGTTTTCCAATAACCATACTGTTAAGATACCTCTTAATTGTGTATTGTTCTGTTCATAGGTTTGTACTACTCCCATCTTTTTCCAGAGAATCTTCAAAGTGCACGGGGTAGAAGTTAATGCCAAATGGTGTAAATCCTCAAATTGCTGTTTCAAAGCAAATGTGAATATTCAGATATATATGTGACATTTGTATAAACCAGTTACCTGTCTTCTCCAAAGCACAGAGGGTAATATGGGAGATGGGGCAGACCAGGAGAATGGGACATGGCATGGATAATGCACACATATACTTATAGAGTTTATAAATACACAAGATCGAACCAGCTAAAACATTCAGCATGGATAAGGGAGCTAAGCAAGCCTTTACACCGACCTAAGGATCTATTGGTGGTGATGAGCTTCATGAGAGGCAGGGTCGTCGTTTTCCTCATGTAGGATGGCCATTGATATGTAATCATACACCTTTGGATAACCTCATATCTATGTATACATGGGCACTACTACTTGGATTCAGTGTTTTAAAACTCAATCAATAAATGGACATGATGTTAGGAAGGAGACACTTTGGGGACTAGGTATCCAAGGAATAGTTGTCCAGTAATAAGATGGATGGATGTTCAATATACACTGTGTACATGCATGAAGGCTTTAAATAATAACTTTAAACAATAATTTTAAAAGAATAAAGTTCAACAGGGGACAAAAAAATTGCTTGATGTAGGAGGGATAATTACAACTAAATTTATTCTTTACAAGTATGGAATTATCATGAAATTAAATATAAATTTAAATAGATAGATAGATAGATAGATAGATAGATAGATAGATAGATATGATCTCAAAAAGTAATTTTGGGTGTTTTGTTTTGTATGGAAATCTTCATTCTCTTAATTCTTTTAATCTTCATTTTTTTAATTTCACTTTTCACATGCTCAAAAATTTCCTTTAAAGGGTTAGTGAAAAATTTATACAGTGTAAAAATATTCTTCAAAACTAAGTGAACTATTGTGATAACTTTCCATTCTGTTGAGGCTTGACCTGCCATAGTTATTATGTATGTCTACATACAGAGACTATGCAACTTTTGAAGACACTCAGTAGAGGAGAAGTTTGCAAGAACAATCTTTCCCCTACAGATAGTTTTGATAAATGCTTAATATGTAAAAAGGTACAGTCTATTCTCACTGGAATGTTCTTGATTATCATCTTGAAGATAAAGAAATTATTTCAATGTCCTCTTGCCCACAAAGCACTATTGAATAATAGTAAATAGAAGAAAATACAACAGGTTCATTTCAGACTTAAGTTGTAAAATCTGCACTGTGTACTGTCTTTATTTTATTTCTATATATTTGTACATATCCATGTGTAGACATGCATTAATTATTAGTTTCTTTTGCTATGTTAAAACACAATGACTAAAACAACTAATATAAGGAAGAATTCAGGCTTACATATGCAGAGGATTATGCATCCATCCTGACAGGATGGCAGGTCTGACAGCCAGTTGGCTGTAGAAACAGGAAGTGAAGATGTAACATCTTCAATTGCTAGCAATAAGCAAAGATGACCTAGAAGCAGAGAGAGACTATAAGTTCTCAAATCTGTCTCCAGAGTGCAACCAACTGGTGACTGTTTTCTAATGTTGAAAGATATGAGAGATATTTATCATCCAAACCAACACAAATACACAGATATATAAAAAATAATTTCTGTCCTGCCAGTACTAAAATTGCATGTTTTGTATGTGCCTGCTGAAAACGTAAATACATGAGGTTTACCAGAGAAGCTAAATATTTAAATTTACAATGGTTAATAAATTATGTATGTGCCTGCTGAAAACGTAAATACATGAGGTTTACCAGAGAAGCTAAATATTTAAATTTACAATGGTTAATAAATTTCATTTTAAAAGAACCCATGTGGTTAATACCTAAGAATATATACCAGTTAAGATGGCTGTAGAAATTGGTAAGAGTTTGGAAGAAAACAGTCTTAACTATCACGGAGAATGATATCTTTGAATTTTATAGCAACACTCTGTAGTACAAAGTAAATACATCATTTAATAAATTATGCTTCAATCAATTCTTACTCATGACCATAGTTAATTACAAACATTACTACAAGATTAATGATAGGTTCATATTGTTATGCTTTCATTCATTCCAATATCAGAAAGTTTTAGTTAATAATTGAATTAATTTTTTATGTTGGCATACTGTGTAGATATAGAACAAATATTGTTCAGAAAAAATAGAAACTCCAACACACATACATATAAAACCTGTATGCATTTATACTTGTGAATATACAGAGAGGTAAGGATACACAAATATTTACATGTTACATGTATGTGTATGTATATCAAGGTCTCTATATATGAGCATACATACACACACATGCACACTCACACCTATGATACCTACAGTGAGTGAAACCTGTGAATTCATGATATGTATGTGAGTAATGAAAAGACAACGATGTTCCTCAATATCTCATTTACCCTAACATGTCCACTGTACATTCACTTTCAGAAACACTTCCCAGGAAATAGTATGACATCATCACCAGATAACTACTTTTGTTTTGTGTCCAGAGTACAAGGATCTATTCATTGTATCATACATAGAAATTTGGGGATTCGTTTAGGTATGTCTTAATTGTATATAAAGAAATACTTCAGAATTATAAAGAATATCTTGTATGCATGCTGACAGTTTACACTGATTTCTTCCAGGTCAGTGGGCTTCTGTTGGGAGGCTTGTCTTGGAATTTAATCTAATACATAATGTATGGAAAGAAAATACAATTTAAAGTTGGTACCTAGCAAACAATTTTTGAATTTTTCTTACAGAAATTGTCTCAATATCATAGAAACATCTACATTATTTGATAGATAGATCAGTAATTTATTAATAACCTTCATTTTGTATAAATTCAAACTTTTAATGTTTCCTAACTTTTTAGCATTTTACTTTTGATAGTTTATTTATGAAATGAATTTCTTTACATTCTACAGATATATTACTTTCCCTCCTTTATTCTTTTCTTTTTTTCTTATAAATAAGATTGATTGAATGCCATTCTTTTCCAATTTAATAAGACAGGTCAGGTTTTGCTATGTATTTTAGGATGTATTGTATCTTTTTTATAGCAACATCTCAATCACTATAATGCCAAGTAGTTGCAACTATTCCTGATATTCAAGCATGATCCTGTTAATAACAGGTGTATATAAGAAGGTATCAATTCAAAATAAGCCAGAGATAAGAAGAGAAATAATGGCTAATTATTGCAACAATATAAAAAGAAAGTGAAACTAAAGTGTATGAAAGAACGCTACTCTGACAGTATGGAGGAGATCTCAAAAATGCTAGCAAAACATGAAGAACATTAAGACAGCATTCTTGCTCCAAAACTATTATTAAACTATCTTAGACAACATAAAACTTAAACTCAAGTGGTTTACATTAATATCAATGTGATATTCCCTACCTTGACAACACCAAAGATATATTAAACTTACTTTGGATTGTTGCTTATATAAGAAAGATTTTAAAATGAAACCTAATTAACATCCTATTACAATGTATTTATAACACAAATTACTTATAAATGTTCCAATCCTTTCTGAGATAGGATCTTATTAAGTTTCCCAGAATTGGCTTGAACTCACTTGATAATTTAGAGAAGTTCTGAACTTGCCATCTTCTTGTATCAGCCTCTTGAGGAGCTGGAATTAAAGACTTGTGCCACCAAGGCCACTGCAAGCTGAACATTTCAAGACTTTGAACTAAAAAAAAAAAAAAAATCAAGCTGAGGAATTTTGCCACCATTCATGTCAGATTGTATTATAGTCTGGAGACTTTCTTTAGCAAAATAAAAAGGATTTGAGCCTGTTATCATTGAGTTTATTGAAACAAATATAGCTTTAGCTAGAGAAGAAAGTCTATACAAATCAGTTTGATAAACCTAATTACCACTTTTTATAACACCTTTGAGCTTCTTTGAAATAGAGTTCAAACATCATATAGTGAACTGTTGACTTTCCCCAAAGGTACTGGAACATTGATCTAATTGAACATTTTTTTTTCCAAAAAAAAAAAAAAAGAGAGAGCAATCTCAATTTTTCTCAGTGTCCTAAAACATAGTCAAAGTATCTCCTGGTAGTCCTTTATTTAATCTCTTAAATCTCTCAAATTCCTTATATTAGCTGCTGTGCTTTCATTATCTAGAAGGATTAGAGACTTTACATGAAATTTGCCTTGTAGCTTAAGCTTGCTAAATTGGAGGTAGGCTCATCTACAGATTATTCTGGCTTGAGTACATTCCCATTGCATTTATGCTAAATTATCCCTATATAAATTATTGCTTGAACTCTTTTAAATACAGTTCCATTGGCCAGGTGCTATCATACTTATCCCTGCCAACCCTTATTACCTACCTTAATTTCACAGTAGTTATAGGAGAACTAGCCTATATATAAACCATTCTTTATGCTTTGGGATGTTGTTTTACCATAGCAAAATGTTTAAAATTTTTGCTTTTGTGTATCAAAAAATTATACCTGTTTTCAAATGGGTAATCCTTATTTAGAATTTTTATTTAGTATCAAACAGTTGATGTTAAATATAATATAAAGGGTTATTTTTAAAGGAATACTCTTTTAGTGGTTTGATTGAAAATGGCTCCTGTAGGTTCACAAGGATTGACACTAGGAGCTGTGGACTTTCTGAAGTAGGGGTGGATTTTTTTGGAGGAAATGGCTGTTGGGTTTCTGAAGCTCAAGCTAGGCCCAGTGTTTCTCTCTTCCCATTGCCTGCCAATCTGAATGTAGAACTCTTAGCTACCTCTCTCTGCATCATATCTGCCTATGTGACACCATATTTTCTGCCATGACAGAATGGGCTAAACCCTTGCACTCTAAGCCTACCCCAATTAAATGTTTCCTAATAAGAGTTGTGGTCATGGTGTCCACTCATAACAATAAAAAACCTAAGACAACTCTTTTTGTATAAGTGCAGGTATGAAACCAAGGGCCGCGTTCATACTAAGCAAATACACTGAGTGCCTTTTATTTTCCAAACGCAACAGTGTACAGTAAATGCATTTTCACAACCTGAATAAATTATTTGCCAGAAGCCATCAGGAAGAGAGTGAAGTAGAAAAAATAAGTTGGCTTTTCCTTGAACACCAGAGAATTATCACTGTAGGCCTATCACATTAAAATATACTGGCAAAAAACAATCATATTCTAATTTACATTCTGACATAAAGATGTTCTAATAAAAATAACACTGACATTACCATTGGTGACCAAATCAGGCTATCCTAAAAATGCATGAAATTAAAAATTAAACTTACATTAAACTTACAGGTATATAGCACTGTTTATAACTCATAGTGTTTAGCAAATATGCATAATTATAATACAAAGCAATAGCGATTACTTCTTTAGGATTTAATATTTAATTTCATACTTAATTTGAACTTGATGTTTCATGGTGAATTTTGTCAGCTTGTTCTATTCCTAGTGCACACCTTAGTGCTGGTAATAATAAAGGCTACTAATTATTTTCAAAAACAGCAGACAAATCTTGCCAATCGAAATTATTTCCTCCTGGTTATGATATATATTATATCAGTATATGATGTATTTGTAAACGTAACTTTTATTCACCAGATAGAATTATCCTCTCAGAGGCTTAATGCTTACTATGCTTACCCTGTCGAGTTCTTTTGGACCTCTGGCTGGTTCTGCTCAGCTGTGAATGCCTCTCCAAGCTGAATGGATACAATCTGGCTTCTCTCAGCCTCTCAATGAATTGCTCTGCATGGCAAAACTGCCTCTGAACAGCAGTAACTGAACTACACTGGCAGCACAGAACAGAACTAAATTCCACTCAAATGAACTGCTCTGCACTCAACTGGACTCAACAGAACTGACTGTCTTTTCCTGAAGTATGCTTTGGAGTACCCCCTCTTTCCTGTCTTTTCTTCTGGAAGTTGGGCATATACTATCTCTGACCCATAAAGTCTTTTTGATGTTCATCACTTTATCTGCCCCGCAACTAGCTATTACCTGAAAACATGGCTACTTCCTTCCACAAAGTAACCTTACCTCCATTGTTAGGGATTGAAGGTGTGTACTAACAGCATGTCTGTATCCCACTCAGACCATATTGTAATCCACGTTTGCATTCCAGTCAGATCATGTAGACCTAGAAGGTTTTACATGTGATCCTTTGCCAAAGCAGCCATATGGGTGGATGAAAATTCCTCTACATTTATTTAATACTATGAAATGAGGCAATTAATAATCACTGTAAATGATAAACAAGTATTTTCTTTTACATGACTAACTGTCTTTAGAAGACTTTTATGACTGTGTTATTAATTTACTTCATATCTCTCTGTGAAAATTCTTCTTTGGGCAATAATTTTCACCTTCAGATAGGAATACATAGAACTAGTGCTGTCTTTTACTCACTGGCTTTTTTTAAATAAAATAGAGAAAATATTTTATTCTTGCTGTTCTCCCCTCCCCTGCCCTCCCCTTCCCTCCCCTGCCCTCTACTCCTCCCCTCCCCTCCCCTCCCTTCCTCTCCCCTCCCCTCCCCTCCATTCTCCTCTCCCCTCCCCTCCCCTCCATTCTCCTCTCCTCTCCTCTCCTCTCCTCTCCTCTCCTCTCCTCTCCTCTCCTCTCCTCTCCTCTCCTCTCCTCTCCTCTCCTCTCCTCTCCTCTCCTCTCCTCTCCTTTCCTCTCCTCTCCTCATCATATACCTTTGAATTTTTGTCACCTTCTCCCCTCTTGTTTCTTATGATTTTTCTTCCTTCTTTCATGTCATTTCTGCCTCCCATCTTTCCTTCCAGACTTTCCATTATATGTTTTCATTTTTTTCTTCCTTTAATTCCCTCATCCTTTCCCTCCCTCTCTGTTTTCCTTCTACCTACATTTCACACAATCTTTTCCTCCAACCCTCTCTGGCTGTGAAGAGTATAACATCTTTTTTTTTTTTTTTTTTTTTTTCCAGAGCTGTGGACTGAACCCAGGGCCTTGCGCTTGCTAGGCAAGCGCTCTACCACTGAGCTAAATCCCCAACCCCGAGTATAACATCTTAACCCTACTACATGAAACTCAGGACAAAAACTCAAAGGTTTAAAGAGAGACTGTCTTCCTTAGTTTACATAATAAAGTATTAGAAAGGTAGTTGAAATACAAGGAAGGAGACACTTATGCTCTTTAGTATGTGAATTGTTTAATTGTCAATTTTGTTGTTTTCCCAATTTTCTGAATCTTATTATGAGAGTAATATTTTCAAAATTTGCAATCTTTCCACAGTCAAATACACTTAAAAATAGTACTGGTCTTACTTTTTATTTTGATAATTAACATTTTATGTTTCAGGCCACATTTTGAAAGATTTGTTTTGTTTTCTTATGTTTTGTTCTCTTTTTATAAACCATTATTCTTTCTTATTTCTTTGTCTTATGTAGCATTTTTCATAAATCAAAACATTTATCCTTGAAAGAGACTCATAAGATTCAGAAAATATACTGGTTAAATTTTGGGTCAAAATTTCTGTGGGACAGTTGGTGTCCCTAAGACTCCACTGGTGTTACTGCCTGGCTACAGGAGATGGCCTCTTCAGGTTCCATATCCTGAGTCCTGTGAGTCTCAGCTAAATCACCCTCATTGATTTTTTGAGAACCTTCCTTATCTTAGTCCTCTGGCAGGTCCTTGAGATGCCCCCATCCAAACAGGTCTGCAGATTTCCATTTATTTACATGGCCATTTTCTCCTGTCTCTCTGCACACCTGATCCTGAATGTCTTCCCCATTCCTCTTCCCACCACCTTTCCTACTGGGGATGGAAATAGAGAATATACAGAACCATTCCTTGGCTAAGTACCAATCCTTGGTACTATTAATGATATCTGTTATGCTATCAGACAGGAGTCTAGCATGGTTGTACTCTGAGAGGCTCCACCCAGCAGTTGACTCAGAATGATGCAGAGACCTATAGCTAAACTTCTGATGGAGCTCATAGAAGTGTTGCAAGAAGGATTAGGAGGCCCTAATGAGATGGTAACTCCACAAAAAGACAAACAGAGTTAACTAATCTGGACACCTGGGCTGAACTACCAACCAAAGAGCATACTCAAACTGGATCTAGGTTTCCCCACACTTGTATAGCAGAGTGGGCAGTGTGGTGCAGCATGGTCTTCATGTGGGTCCTGAATACCTGGAGAGTGGGCTATCCCAAAAGCTGTTGACTGTCTGTGAGCTATGTTCTTCTAGCTAGACTCCTTGTGTGGTCTCAGAGGGAAAGGATGTGCTTAGTTCTGTAAAGACTTGATGTGCCAGGGTGAGGCAATACCAAAGGGCAGGGGGCCCAGTCTCTCAGGGAAGAAGGGCAGGGGGCCCAGGGGGTGAATGTGGGAGGGGGCACCTGGAGAGGGGCAGTTAGTATTCAGGATGCAATGTGATAAATAAAATGAAATGAAGTAAAATAAAATGGAATTGCATTAAAAAAGACTTAAAAAGTAAGCAAATTAAATTTTCAGGAAAATTTCAAAATATATTTTCAGGGCTCATCGTTAGCTCAGATAAAAAAATAAATTTGCTAGGTAGAGAATAAGATCAGCTGTCATGTTCACAAGTCATAAAGAGAGTCCTTAGATGCAGTTTCATAAGTCTACACACATATTAGGTTTTTCTTTATGATTATGCAGCTGTCTTTGGGTCTTTCATGCTTCTGTAGGTAACACCAATCAACACAATGGCTCACGAAGCTGGACTTGTATGAAGTCACTTCATTTGTCTGTTACTGGATCCCCATCTAAACTGAATACGTTTTATCTTACTTTCCTCCAGGAATTCATGCAATACAATTTTCACCTAAACAGGAAGTACTGAGGATGACTTAGAAGAGTAGTGTATGGTTCTGGTAATGTTTTCAGTGCATAGGACTAAGGCTGTGAGTGTGTACATTCTCTCCCCAATCATGTAATCATGATTGCATGGGCCTTGCAATGGGTAACAAAACATGTAATCAAGTCGAAGTTTTCCAAGAGTAAATTATCTGGAAAAATCATGGGCTGGCTGTTTTCTTGTACTTGATGTATATAACAAGACTTACTGATGAATGGGATTCCCCACACAAATGTGGGTATGTCTCTGAATCCAATAACAGAATCAAAAATTCATCACAATCACTGAAAGTAAATTATGTAGGATGAGACTATAAGTAAATATGACATCTATAGCATAGCATTTGTTGTGAGCAATAAGACATGTAATTGTAGCTGAACTATTTTCTTAGGAGAGGTTGGAAATTGTCTATATAGGGAGTATTTACAATAAAACAAACATGCAGATCCTGTTCATTCCATTAGCCTGTGTTTTGTCAGAGAAAGTATATTAAAATAAAGGAAGACATGGGGTTGATGGTTTGATATTTCTTACAGTTAAAAGGATGCAGAAAATAAGAATAAATTTAGACCTCAACTAAAGTGTCCTTAATTGTGTGCTCAAATCTTGGAACCCAAAGAGAGAGTCTGATATTGAGAAAAGATTTATCTAAAAGTGAAGGAAGACTTTTAGATCTCTTCAGGTCTGACTTTAAATAGAAAAAAGAGGGAATTTGTGATTTAACATATAGTTGCAGGTATTAATGAAGATCTAGTTTTAAAAAATATACAAAGAAAAATATACTAACCAGAAAATACTCATCCCATTCTCTGTTTACATTGGTGGAGTCAACATAAATAAAAAAAAATTACAAAAGCCATTCACAGCTCGTCATAAGAGGCTGAATAACTTATGGAAGCAGAAAATCACAGTAATATAATGACCCAGATCTCCATGAGGAAAAGGCTGTATAGCCTGAGGCAATGTGAATAATACCCATTCTGGTGCATTTGGCTTTATGAAAACTGCTATTGTCTAAGGTCCCCATGAGTATCATGTATTGGACATGATATAGGGAGAACAATAGTGGAACTGGGTATGAGAGGCAATGTTATATGCTCAGTTCCATGGATGAGCAAGGACTGTGCTCACAAGAGAGCTAGGGAAGAAGTTGATTTACTGGGGACTATGAAACTAGTATGGAGGTTTAGTTTTGCTGATTCTCATAATGGGATCAACTCCTTATAACATAGGAGAGGTTTAGGAAGACAAGTACAATCTAGAAAAAGTACAAAGGAGTTTTATAAGGTACTAAATCACTCAAGAATAGACATGAAAGTATGAAAGTGAGAAAACAGATGCTAAGTACCATCTGTGTTTATTCAAAAGCAAATATGGAAAGATTTGTGACAAGCTGGAGAGTCTAGGGGGAAAATGATTTAAAAAAAGATATGGTGTTAAGTGACTTTAGAAGTCTATAAACTGTGACCAACAGTTTAACTTAACAGTTAAAAGTATAAACCAGACAGGGTTACAGGTAGCCCCGACTGTATCCCCTGCTGTGGAGAAAGAGATCCACTGAGATGAGGAGCAACAAAGTCATTCTTATGACTAGGTGACAAAGGTGTTCTACAAATGAGAGACATGAATAGTAACTGGAAACCTCGTGTTGTATTGTGGATTTCTTGACACCATTATAATGTGTAAAATACTTAGGTTTTAGTGCATCATGAATCTAAATATCGCATCATTCATTATAAACAATCTGATATGGACCTGGAGCAGTGGGTTCCTATTGAATTGACATAAATCACCATTTCTAATTTGAGATTGACAGGTAAACTTCAGGGATCTGTGCTCATCAAAATAATTGCACAAGTGTGGCTTCATCAATGTGTAGGCTCTCACATGAGTCTTATGAGCATACCTATTCATGCAAGCGACAAATAAAGATACCATGAAGCTTCTCCCCTACCTTAGTGTCCATAGAGAATTAACAGTAACATGAGTATTCATTACACAAATTCTAATGAATGGAACTGGTTGAGGAAAGCCAAGTTCAATTATACTTCTATTCCACATATGTTATATCTCTACTGGGACTTAATTGAATAAAAGAATAGTAGTCTTCAAGTAGTTCAAATATGAAGGGTTATACATGTGTGTGATACCGTAATACAAGAAATCATAAAGTTGGATAAAAATTCCAATATTAAGAATGGATTAACTTCCCAGGAATTATTGAGCATACAGATATCTAAGCCAGTATAAATCATAAAGAGCATTATTACTAATATTGATTTCATGACAGAACTAGATACCAATTCTCTATTTATAAATACATTGTATATTTTGTCAATGGGATATGGAAAAATATGCTGATACTGAATTAGAAGCATCCATGCTAGTGGTTTAATAGTACCAGAAAGCTCCATATATATGGTGGAAAAAACTGCCACCAAGTGCCCTGCTTGGCTATGGACCCTGTATGTTACAGTACTAATATATCAGTTAAGTGGGAAAGAAGGGGTTGGAGGCATTTGGAGGAGTAGAGGAAGGGAAATCAATGGATGGAGTAGATGGTATAAAAGAAGAATCAATTTCCAATAAAACAATTTAAAGTAAAGAGGCTAGAGTGGTATGATTTGAATTCCTGCAAGCAGTGGCTTTCTGGTCAGATTTCAGCTCTTTTCCATTCTCCTATGGAAAGCACCAGGTCATATAAACTAAAGCTAAAGCCAATGGCTTAGGAGGAGGACTCATTTGCCCCAGTGGGTTAGACACTGCTATTGTTTTATTATGTGAGTATGAAACTGATTTCTAAATATTTGTGCCTATGCTGCTGGTTAATTATTTCTGTATGCTGAGTAGTCATGGAAGAAAACATTTTGTTCAATGGAATGTGGACAGAAGAGACTTACAACAGGACACAGTCCTCAATTACTATGTCTGTGGCACAGTGGTCTAATACTCATCCACACATAGAGCAAAGCAAGCAGAAATCTATAAATTACTACCACCAAGATTTGTAAAATATTGAAAAGAAGGTGGCATAAAGAGTGTAACCTGGCAGCAATAGTGGACTGTTGTGTAATAATTTCTTCCATATTAAAGCATTCTATCGTGGATAGGTGCTCAATCAGAAGCAGAATGTAAACAAAACTTAAAGATGCAAAAACAAACCATAAATCTCAGTACATTCCTGAAGCTTACAAGATCACAGGGTCAATCAATAGTTTGTAGAGTTAGTAATGTCTGTTAGGGAAAGGAAAAATCTCAGAACAACCAGGCTTTTGAGACCTGACAGTACTCATCCTTTATGAGTATCATACATGTTTTATGACACAGCTGCCTTTGAGATGCCATGCTCTTATATCTTATCTTCCATCCTTACAGCAAGAGCTTACATGTTCACTAGGTTTATCTTGGATGGAATCATTTCTTAGGTCCCTTGTCTGTGGTCTTCTTTTAGGGAATAATATATGTTCACCTCTATCCAGTAAAAAAAAAAATCACATAATATTGAAGGTTACTTCAGTCATTATATACTTTAAACATTAGACTTGCCCTGTAATAGCTATATTACATTATCTCTCCCATAATGTTTTGTTTGGTTTAGTACTTAATAGTGAACAATACCAGGCTTTGATGACACTACATAAGTACTCTATCAGAAATATTTATACTTAGACTCAAATTATTCATCTTCACATGACTCACTATAAAATAAGCAAAATGATTTTTGATGTTTTTTAAAAATTAATTTGAAATTATAAGTATATTTTGCTATATATTTTTAGGATCTTCAGGTTCAAGTGTTAATCTATTTTGACTTTATTGTTCTACATATTTCAAGGTAATAATAAAATGTGATTAAATTAATAAACACTAGTTAATTAAGTTAATTAACTAAACCTGGTGCAATATACTTTGACAGAGTATTTGCCAATTAGGATACTTTTGGGTTCATATCACAAAGTATAGCTTTTATAATCTAATACACTGAAGTGTAATTATTGAGAAAGATGAATATTTGATGAAAATTACTTATGACACATTTTGTATTGCCAGTTTTCTGCCTTGTGGTGAAAGCCCCATCACAGTGAGTCAGCAAAAAAGAGAGCTCAAGATCTTCCTGCTGTATATTTCACACAGGTACAATAACGTTTAAGATGAGAGAAAACTGAACAGGGTACAGGGAGCAACAAATAAAACAAAGCCTTCTGGCTTAACAACTGCACACAGAAAAGATATGTGGTTACCTTCACAGAGAAGTGACCTGACACAAATAGACAACAGTTCTATATCTGCTACAGATCGTATTGTCGAGAATTACATTGTCAACGAAAGCAAAGCCTGACCTAAAGAACATAAACTTGTGCAACTCTTAAGTGTACAAGCAGGAAATACTAAAAAGGACATCCATCACCAACTGACAAGCTATTTGTGTTCAGTTTCCTTCCGGAAGCTTTGCAGAATCCTTAGGTTTTACAGTTTCCAATATTGCTTTGCCTGTGATCTATAACATCCTTTATAGATCTTGGACTATGCTATGGTAAACCCATTTTAAGTCTTCTCATTCTGTGCACAATGCTGTTGATAGTATCTCCTGGCTCCTTTTATATTTAACCTCTTCTGTGCTAACTTTCATTCACACATTCAGTCTGCCCTGTTACTTATTTTCAGTGCTTCCCATATGCTCTACAATTTTATTTTCAGAATTAAATACTATATTTTTGTTTTGTATATGTGGTGACATTTGTGTGTTCAAATATGTGGTTTTTAGTAATCACAACACATGCTACAATCCTTTGTTCTTTGCATGTTTTGCAATTCATATTTTTATTATACCTATTTACTATTAATGCTTTGTGTTTTATTTTTAACAGCCTCAATTTCATAAATGTTTTCAGGAGTTAATCTGAGGTTTGATAACTTTTATTTTTCATTCTCCAGGAACCTGAAATGAGATGGTTGACCACATTCAAATTGATCTTGCTTTGTGCTGTTGCTGACAGACTTGAAGCATCTTCTCTTATTTTGGTACCATGGATGTCATTAAGTTTTAGTTTAATAAATTTATGTGTTTATGGAAAATTTCTTTGTAAAAACATACAGATGTCAACTATAGAAGCTAATGCTACTTCCTGCTGCTTTCAAATAAATATTTTGATATATGAGTTATAAATGAGGCACAATAGAAACACAATACATGTAATAGAGAACTTGTTTCTGTCTGTAGGAGCCAAAAATGGCTTCAGAGGAGACAGCGAATCTTTCTCAAAGAGAAAGTAAATATAATTTGTAAGCTATTTCTGAGCAAATGGGCAGCCGAAGTCTCAAAAGGAAAGGTCATTACCTTTAGGCAGTTCTATTTTGTTAGGTCAGTGGTTGGAATTAGTAAGGCACTGAGATGGTCCATGGGTGTCCAGTCCTCTGAACAGTGAGAAGCTAAGACCAAGTTTATAAGGCCAATAAGTACTGACTTTCCATAAGTCAAAAAGCAGACGGTGAGTTTATAAGTACTTAGAAATGGAGTGAAAAGGATGGGGTTGACTAGAAAAGGATTAGATGTTGAAAAAGAAAAGGAATTAGAGTGTTTCCAGGAAGTTCAGAGCTTTGTCAAGTGGCAATCATTAAATACCATTCATCAAGATTACAACTGGAGGAGCACAACAGGTTTCTGAACACTTTATGTTTGTTTTTATTTCTGTTTTATTTTTTAATTGAATTGAAAAGAAACATGAACATCCAGAACAAGTTGTTTACTATTTACTTGAACATTTATGAATATAATTTTTCCTTAAGTAAGATGAAATGAGATTAATACTAACAATTTTTGAGGTTTTCCATGTTTTGGTATTGTCTACAAAAGTAAGCAAGTTAGTAGCTCTGGGGCTGAAGAAAGGGAAATACTATGCAACAGTTTACACGGCATAACTGATTTCTTTCCTGTTGTCAGAGCACTTGTAATAATATATTGTAATAATGCACTTTTAACAGGACTAGTTTAATTTTAATAATATCTGCAATCAATATGTGAAGTGTGCTTCATTGAGATATAAAATTGTCTCTTTCTATAGAATTGGTATTGAAGATATTTAATAATGGTATTTTAATGAATTAATCCAGTAGGCTAGCTACAAAAAATATTACCTGTCTACTCACACTTAAGTACCAAGGCACATTACATATTCTAGAGTTTTAATAATGAAAGAGAAATTCTTGCTGTTCTTAGTTTCAATTGTCATGCCATTATCATTCATACCACTCCCTGCTCTTCCTCCCAGCGTGCTCATATGTGTATCTGTACTAATGTGCTTGCAATTCTTATATTAGAAAAAATCCTATAGCTATGCTTTCTTTAGAACATTATATATAATATTTTTTGTTTCATAACTCTAAAGCCTTATATTGTGTTGTCTTTCAAAAAATAACTAAGGAGTCTGCCATACACATTAATTTTATGTGTTCAAGTTTTCCAGAACACACAAAATATATATTATACAAGAAGTACATAAAGGAATGTTCTGCAATCTACTGAAATGATTAGTTTAAAGACAACATTGAATGTAATTAATTTCCCTTATTAAAAACCCCTTGCAATACTGAATTTTACGTATTTTAAAATTATGTTGATGTTAAAAACCTCTCTTTCAACCTCAAGTGTAGAAAATAAGTAGTTCAGAGTAACAGGGAAATAGTTAAGACATGAAATAGTATAATATCTATTGAAGAGTCTAATAAAGACTATAGTGAAGAGTTTGTCCTTTGTTTATATTTGTTTGGAAGAGTTCTTAATCATTGCATTCAGTTATTGAAAGTTATAAAAATTCTCACAAGTCCATAACATTCCTTATCCTCACAAGGTAAAAGGCCCATGATGATCGCAACTTGCCTCCTATAGCATAAGGTAATATTCACTCCAATAACACTAACTAATTATATTGAACAAATTCCTTTTGCTATGTGAGGACATGGCCATATTTAGGACTCCATTCGCTGCCTACCACAGTGGATTTTTCCTTTACAATATCCTAATTTATATATATATATATATATATATATATATATATATATATATATATATATAAACAAACATAAACATATATTCTCTTTAGTATGATTTAATGTTTCTTATAAGATAATTTCATTTTTACCTCTTATAAACGACACATGACCATTTAGCATGTATTCTTATATGCTTCATTTTACTTGTATTTTGCTAAGTGTTATCATCTGCATATGAAAAATTGTAAAATTAACATTTGTGGGATAAGTAAAAGTGCTTTTAAAAGCTATGTAGCATTTTTTGAACTTGGAAATATTATAAGTGGTAAATATTTTGATTGGAATTATATCTTACCTAATTAAATCCTACCTAAATTATGGTACTCCAGTTAAAGTAGATTTTTTAAAAAGAAAACAAAGCATATTTCAACATTTGTAGTTATGTATAGTGTTTTATATAAATTTTTTAACTACTTAGAAGTCATTTTGTGGTTTTCAATTTTCTTGTTAAGTCTCATGGTTTAGACTCGCTCTAGGTGAACAAAAATGTGAATGATGATGGTAGAAATCTCAGGTTGACAACTTTGAAGATGTTGGAGCTTTGTACTAAAAATTCATATATTTTCTGCACATGTACAAGTGATTAGAAGATTTAAAGCATTCAAGTGAATATTTTTCTCTTGTGTTTCATGATGATTACTTAGGTAACTCCATATGAGGTGGATAATATACAGATGTTTGCTTGGATACAGTATATACATTCTTTGTTATGGTTAGAGACAATAGTAATGTGACTTGAGGAGAAGAAAATAAAGGAGAAATTATTAACTTTAAAAATGCTCTTACTCAAAAGAATACATGAAAAAAGAGAATATATCATTCTGCTACATACAAGAAATACATCTTGGCATCACAGATAGACAATATCTCAGAATGAAGGGATAGAAAAAGATTTTCTAAGCAAACAGACACAAGAAGAAAGCCACAGTAGCCATTCTAATATCTAATAAAATAAACTTTCAACCAAAAGTAATCAAGAGAAGTGGGAGAGACATTTCATACTCATCAAAGGAAAAAACCCAACAAGATTAAGTCTCAGTTCTGAATATCTATGCCCCAAATGCAAGTGAGCCCACATTCATAAAATAAATATTAGTATAGCTTAAATCACACATTGTACCTTACACATTAATAGTGTGAGACTTCAACACTTTGCTCTCACAAATAGATAGGACATTAGAAAAGAAACTAAATAGGGAAGTAATAAAACTAACAGACATTATGAGTCAAATTTACCTAACAGATGTCTACAAAACATTTCACTGGAACACAAAATACATTCTTCTCAGTACCTCATGGAACATTCTATATAGTCAGTCACAAAACAAGACTCAATCGATAAAAGAAAATAGGAAAAAGCCCTGTGTCCTAGCAGACCACTGTGGAATAAAGCTGGACTTCAACAACAACAGAAACAACAGAGAGCCTACAAAGTTATGGAAATTGAACAACTCTCAATTCAATGAAAATGAAGACACAACATATCCAAACTTAGGGGACCCAATAAAAACTATGCTAAGAGTTCTGTGCCTGTTAAGCACCCAAGAACCTCAAAAAGGTCACCAAGGAGCTGAGTCCAATTTCATTACACTCGGGTTTCCTTATTCAAACTAACTTGGGCAATACAGCCATTGCTGACAGAGCAGGATGGGAGGGTAAAACCCAAGCTCTCAGTGAGACAAGGTTTTATAGGAAATGACAAGCAGGCAAGAGTGTTTCTAGACTAGCACACATCTGATTCTGGAGCTATTATGGGATTTTGTTGCCCTTTAAAAGAGATGCAGGTTTGTTGTTGAGTAATCTGAAAACTGGTGCTAGACTCAGAATGGTTGGGGAGTAATCTGGAAGCTGGTGATAGAGAGTTCAACCTTACATCAGGTTCTCTAAGAAAGAGTGTGAACCCAAAATCTGGTCTCTTAAATGGTAAGTTCATAGTACTAAGTGCTATGAACTTACTTAAAGTACTAACTTTATTAAGTTCCTTAATAAAGAAACCGGAGAGTTCTCACACTAGCAATTTAACAATACACCTGAAATCTCTAAAGCAAAAGGAAGCAAATGCACCCAAGTGAAGTATACAGCAGGAAATAATCACACTCGAGGATGAAATCAATCAATTAGAAACAAAGAACAGTTCAAAGAATTAACAAAACCAAGAGTTGGCTCTTTAAGAAAATCAACAAGATAGATGTACTGGCAGATTTTGTGTGTCCACTTGATACAAGCTGGAATTATCACAGAGAAAGGAGCTTCAGTTGGGGAAATGCCTCCATGAGATCCATCTGTATGGCATTTTCTCAACTAGTGATCAAGTGTGGAGGTCCCTTTGTGGGTGGTGCCATCCCTGGACTGGTAGTCTTGTGTTCTATAAGAGAGCAGACTGAGCAATCCAGGGGAAGCAAGCCAGTAAGGAACATCTTTCCATGGCTCTGCATCAGCTCCTGCTTCCTGGCCTGCTTGAGTTCCAGTCCTTACTACCTTGGTAATGAACAGCAGTATGGAAGTATAAGCTGAATAAACCCTTTCCTCCCCAACTTGCTTCTTGGTCATGATGTTTTGTCCAGGAATAGAAACCCTGACTAAGTCAAATTGGTACCAGCATAGTGGGGTATTCCTGTGACAACCTGACCAGGTTTTGGGGAGGACTGTGGAAGGACTTTGGAACTTTGGGCTTGAAGATCCATTCACAGTTACGAGCTCTTTGGGATGTTATTTAAGAGCTTGGAAGATAATGTTGAGAACTGTGAAGAAGATGGAGGCCTGGCTCGTGAAATTTCAAAGGGAAGATTAAAGACTCTTTTCAGAGCCATTGCTATTTTGATTGTAAAGATTCTGTGATTCTGGATAGCTGGGGCTGAAGAATCAGCTGTGATTAACAAGATACCAGAACTACTAAAGTGAAAACTTTGTATTACTGGTATGATTGATGATGATTAGCTGGAGCTAAGAAATTAGCAGTGATTAAGAAGAGACCGGCATCATTGAGGTGACATCTTCTGGCAAGTGTTTCTGAGAGCACAGAGGCTGTGTTCCAGAGATAGCCAAGGTTGTATCTTGTGCTGTGGCTTGACTTAGTAATGTGTAAGAGTTATCCAGGTGGTACTAGTTTTGAAGGCATGAAGGGGACATGCAGAGCAGCTGAGGCTTGGCACTGTGAGAGGCCATGGAGCGCCAGTGATGAAAGTGCAGCCTCAGTTGCAATTGATGTACAGGACTGAGAAGGTCATGCGAAGGAATTGAGGCTTGGCACCATGAAGGGAGCCTATGAGAGGCTATTGTTGAAGTCAAGTTACACTGGAAGACAGCATTGTTTTGGAGATGCAAGTACTGTGAGATGACCACCAAGAACAGCAGCAGCAGTGGACTACAGACAGCTGGAGCCTAGAAGACAAGTGGTGTGCTACAAAGGACAGGGCTGGAGAGGTGACCTAACCCTTGGAGTCGCCCAGAAGATCATGTGTTGGATCCCAGACATTGGATTGTTGGAGTTTAATTTTTGCTTTTGATTGTGACTCTGCCCTAATATTTTCCCTCTTGAAGGAAGAAAATATTTTGGTGGAGCCCACTGTTAAGAGACTTTTAGTTGTATAAACAGTTTGAATTTTAAAAGATATTGAATATTTTAAAAAGATTGATATGTATGTCTTTTAACATGTAAAGACTGTGGGACTTTTAAAGTTATTGAGATCTTCAGGATGAATAAGAAAGTAGGGGTTGAGGCTTAATAGTGATGTGTTGGTGTGTCAAGTTGACAAGGGGTCAGTTGAACTGGCTGGTTTTGTGTGTCAACTTGACACAAGCTGGAGTTATCATAGAGAAAGGAGCTTCAGTTGAGGAAATGACTCCATGAGATCCAACTGTAAGGCATTTTCTCAATTAGTGATCAAGTTGGAAGTTCCCCTTGTGGGTGGTGCCATCTCTGGGCTGGTAGTCTTGGTTCTGTAATAGAGCAGGCTGAGCAAGCCAGTGGAAGCAAGCCAGTAAAGAACATCCCTCCATGGCTTCTACATCAACTCCATTTTTCTGACCTGGTTGAGTTCCAGTCCTGATTTCCTTTGGTGATGAACAGCAGTATGGAAGTGTAAGCTGAATAAACCCTTTCCTCTCCAACTTGCTTCTTGGTCATGATGTTTTGTCCAGGAATAGAAACCCTGACTAAGACAATAGCCAAACTAATAGGCAAAGAGAGAGTATCTAAATTAACAAAATCAGACATGAAAAAGGGGTACACAACAATAACAATGAAGAAAAACTTCAAGAAATCATTAGGTTCTACTTCAAAATTAGGTTGGTTAGCAGGGGGAGGGAGGAGGGAGTTTTTCAGAGGGGAAACCAGGAAAGTGGATAACATTTGAAATGTAAATAAAGAGATTATTAAAAAAAAAAGCCTGTTGCACAGAATTGGAAAACCTAAATAAAACTATTTTCTAGATAGATACAACTTACAAATGTTAAATCAAGATCAGGTAAACAATTTAAATAAACCTATAAACTCTAAGGAAACAGAAGCAGTCATTGTAAGTCTCTCAGCAACAAGAAGCCCAGGATCAGATGGTTTTAGAGCAGAGTTCTACATGGCTTTAAAAGAAGACCTAATACCAATGTGCCTCATATTATTTCACAAAATAGAAACAGAAGGAAAATTTCCAAACTCATGCTATGAGACCATGTTTACATTGATAATTAAGTAACACAAAGACTCAACTAAGAAAGACACTTTCAGACCAATTTCTTTTATGAGAATTGATAGAAAAATACTCAATAAAATACAAAATGAATCCAAGAACATACCAAAAACATTATCCACCTGGATCAAGTAGGCTTCTTCGTAGGAATGCAGAGATGGTCCCACATATGGATATACTACAATGTAATTCTCCATACAAACAAACTGAAAGACAAAAACCACATGGTCATCTCATTAAATGCTGACAGCCTTTAACAAAGTCTAACATTCTTTCACGAAAGGCTTAGAGACATGGACGTCACAGAGTGCATACCCAAACACAATAAAGGCATTGCACAGCAAGCCAATAGGCAATAGCAAATTAAATGGAGAGAAACTTAGAGCAATTCCACTAGAATCAAGGACAAACCACGACTGTCTATTCTCTCTGTATCTATTCAGTAAAGTACCAGAAGTTCTAACTATAATAATAAGACAACTAAAGGAGATCAAGGGGATAAAATTTAGAAAGGAGAAAATCAAAGTATTGCTATTCACATGAAATGAGAGCATACATAAGTGACCCCCAAATATTCTACTAGAGATCTCCTTAGCTCATAAACATCTTCAGAAATATGGCTGGATACAAAATAATCTCACAGAAATCAGTAGCTCTCCTTTATATGAAAAATATATAGGCTGAGAAGGAAATGAAGGAAAAAACACACTTTACCATAATAATATAAAATATATTTGTGTAACTCTAACCAAGCAAGTGAAATACCTGTATGACAAGAACTGCAGGTCTCTGAAGAAATAAATTAAAGAAGATATCAGAAGTTCAAAAGATCTCCCATGCTCATGGATCGGTAGAGTTAACATAGTTAAAATGTCCAGTTTACAAAAAGCAATCTATATGGTCAATACAGTTGACATCAAAATCAAAACACAATTTTTATAGACCTTGAAAGAACAATAATCAACTTCATGTAGAAAAAACAAACAAACCAAAAAACCCAGGTCAGCAAAAAACAAACAAACAAAAAACAAACTAAACACATGTAGTATAATTGAACTGAAGATATCAGCTTCCCTGATCTCAAGCTGTACCTCAGAGTAGGAGTAATATAAAGTGCACGGTATTGCCATAATAACAGGCTGATGCATAGAATTGACTCAAAGACCCAACAGTAAACCCATACACCTATAAATACTTTATTTTTTTACAAAGAAGCCAAACTATAAAAATGGGAAAAGGAAAACAGTTTCAACAAATGGTGGGGTTCTTACTGGACGTCTTCATGTAGAAGAGTGGAAATAAAATGACATTTATCACTCTGCACAAAACTCAAGACCAAGTAGGTCGAAGACCTCACCAGAAAACTGGATGCACTAAATCTAATAGAATAGAAAGTGGTCAATAACCTTGAATACCTTGCCTCAAGAGTCTAGGTCATGAACAACTCCATCACTAAGATCAAAAATTAATAAGTGGGATTTCATGAAACTAAAAAGCTTCTGTAATTCAAAGGACATCATCAACAGGTCCAAACAGCAGACTATAGAATGGGAAAAATAGCTTCATCAACCCTACATCTAACAGAGGGCAGCTATTCAAGTATATGAAGAACTCAAGAAATTCAACATCAACAAATCAAATAGCCCAGTTAAAACAGACCTGAAGGAGTTTGCAGCCTAATAGGAAGAACAACAATATCAACAATACAAACCCTCAAAAGCTCCCAACTTTGGGACTAAACTACCAACCAAAGAGTACAGTGGGGGTACCCATGGCTCCACCTGGATATGTAGCAGAGGATTGCCTTATCTACCATCACTGTGAGGGGAGTCTCTTTTTCCTATGGAGGCTAAAAGACTCAGGATAGGGGAATGCTAGGGAACTAAGGGATGAGTGGGTAGGCAGGTGAGAGATCACCCTCATAAAGGAAGGGCAAGGGAGGAGGGATATAGGGGGCTTGTGGAAGAAAAACTGGGAAGAGGAATAGCATTTGAAATGTAAATAAAATAACCAATTAAAAAACAGGATTTAGAACTCAACAGAGATTTCTTAATAGAGGAGTCACTAATATCTTGGGAACACTAAATGGAATGTTTAACATCTGTAGTCATCAGGGAAATACAAATTAAAATGCCTCTTACATCAGTCTGAATGTCTGATTAACAACTCAAATGAGAGCTCATGCTGGCAAGGATGTGTAGCAAAGAGAACACTCCTCCATTGCTACTAGGTATTCAAATTTGTATGACCACTTTGTAAATAAGTTTGGCCATTTTTCAAAAACTTGGGAATAGTTATACCTCAAGACCCAGATATAACATTTGTGGTCATATACCCAAATATTTTCTACCATATCACAAGGACACTTGCTCAACCGTGTTCCTAGTAGGTTTTTGGCAATAGTCAGGAATTGGATACAACCTAGCTGTCCCTGAACTGAAGAATAGGTAAAATGTGGTTCATTTACACAAGGGGATACTACTCAGCTATTAAAATCAAGGACATCATGAATATTTCAGGCAAACAGATGGAGTAGAAAATATCATCCTGAATGAGGTAATCCAGACCCAGAAAGACACACAGGGTATGTGTTCTTCTGAGGGCCTTAAAAGGGATGGCAAATTGCTTTTGATTTAGGAAAATTGGTGGGTTCATGGAATGTGACCCACCAGTGATCACAACCATAGTGGGTACACATCAGAGAGGTACAACCCAGAGGCCCATGTGTCCTGAGAACTTCATGCTGTTATGGAGTTTTGCTCTACTTGTTCCTGTTACTTCCCTCTTAATCTAAGAATTCTAGGGGAAATTTTGAGGAGGCTTCCACCTCCTTACTGGGCAGCATCTCTGGCACTCATAGTAATAATGCTTGATCTCTTTCATGCTATGTTGCTGGAACAGATTAATGTTTCAATCACCACCCTAGGAAAGAACTTAGAAATGTAGATAGTCAGCAATAACAACTACCCTTAGAAAGCATTTGGAAAAATAAAATTGTTAGTGAAGCTGGATTAAAATGCTTTTGCTACTAACTCTGATGAAGGAAATCTTAAGGAACAATTTGAAGTCCAGAAGGACACAGTCTTAATGGATAAGCTTGGGACATTTTAAGTTCAGAGCATAAGAAAAACGGCAGCACTGGGTGGTGTTACTCTCACTGAGGCTAAACTGGTGATGATTGAGTTTTTTATACTATAGAACAGAGTTTATTCAGGGCATGGGGAGTGAGGTTTTAAGAGGGTAGTAGATGTAGATAAAAGCAGAGGGAGAATGAGAGAGAAGAGAAGAGAAGAGAAGAGAAGAGAAGAGAAGAGAAGAGAAGAGAAGAGAAGAGAAGAGAAGAGAAGAGAAGAGAAGAGAAGAGAAGAGAAGAGAAGAGAAGTAGAGGCTGGCCATGTTGAGAGGGAGCAGGAAAGGGAAGCAGAGAAAGAGCAAGAGAGAAACAAGAGAGGAGCAAGCTGATGATTGACTGATTTTTATATCCATTTTTGCCCTCTGCTTCCTAATATGACCTAGGAATTGCTGATGAGTAGATATGCACTCTGACCCCTGTCAACTGCTATTGGCACTGACTCCAATCACTGACACCATACCTCACTGCCTCCTCAGTTTACCCCCTGGATGTTGATGCAGGTAGTTGACATCCCTGACATTTCGGGACAGTGGTCACTTCTAAGTAGATATTAGCCATAAAGTACAGAATAGGCATGCTACAATCTACAGACCCAAAGAAGCCAAGTAATACAGAAGGCCTAAGCAAGGATGCTAGAATCTCACTGAGAAGAGGAAGTAAAATAGACATTGGAGGTGGATGGAAGCAGGGACCTGGGTAGGAGAGAGAATAAGGAGGGTAAAATGAGTTATCAAGAATGGGGAGAAAGAAGGCAGGGAAAACTAGAAGAGAAAACTAAAACTGGGGCAGGGTGGGTGGTCATTTCTGGAAAGAGGTAGAAACCTAAGAAAATGGAAGCTCCCAGGAATCTATTAGGGTGACCCTAGCTAAGACACTTAGCTATAATTTGTATAGAATCTGAAATAGCCACCTCCTATAACCAGAGAAAATTTCCAATAGAGGGATAGAGACAACAGAGCCACAAAACCTTAGACTCAAAATTTGTCCTGCTTACAAGATATACAAGGATAAAGAAAAAGCAGAAATTGAGGGAATGTTCCAACTTGAGACCCATGCTATGAGAAAGAGAGAGGCCAACTTTGATACTGTTAATGATATTCAGTTATATTTATAGACAGGAACCTTGCATTCCTATCATATGAGCATCACCATGCAGCAGATGGAAACATACAGAGACATTGGCCAAATATTAGGCCGATCTTGGGAAGCTTGTAGAAGACAGGGAAGTAGGATTTGAGGAGGTAGAGAATTCAAGGACACTACAAGAAAAACCTACAATATCAAATAACCTGGGCTCATAGGAGATTACTGAGACTGAACCACCAATCATAAAGGATGTCTGGGACAGACCTAAGCTCCGTACATACATGTAAGATTATGCAGCTGGATCTTCTTGTGGGATTACTAACAATGGAAACAGGGGCTGTCTCTGACTCTGCTGCCTGGATCCCTTTGTCCTAAGAGAACTGCCTTGTCAAGCCTCAAAAAGAAGTTATACCTAGAAATACTGATATGTCAAAATGGTTGCCATCCATGAGAGACCTCCCTCTTCTGAGGAGGAAGTGAGGGGATGTAGGAGAGGGGAGATAAGAGGGAGGGTCTGCAAGCAAAGGAGGGAGATGAGGATACAAATGTGATATAAAATAAATCAATTAATTAGTTGGTAAAAAAAATCTAACTCAGTCAAGAGCAAAGAATCACTTAATACAATGATAAAAGATAATGTAAGTTCATACAACATAAGAAAGTTTGACTAGATTAAGCCATAAACAGGAACCCATTTTCTTCTGTTAAAAGTCACTTTAGAATACAAATAAGTATCTTTTTAAATAATAAAAATAAATTTCTGAATATTTTACTACGAGTTTATACATTGTTAAAGACAGTGCAATAATCTGTATTATTATAGAATATAGGGTTAATTTTCTTAACACCCACCTAAATTCACACCTTTACTTTTTCTCATTAGAAAAAAAATACAAAAACAAATAGAAAAAAGATCGAAAGGAAACACAAAAAATATATATACACTCAGACACACTCTCACATACATACAGAAGCACAAATATTAAAAAGCACATATATAAACAAAAGATCTATATGATTAAAAAAGTTCAGACAAGTTCAGACAAATTATTATGACTAGTCTGCAAAATAGTTGTGTTCACTTTGTTTTTGACATCTATATTAGGACATGGTTTCTGCATGGTGAGGTTTGTATACCTACTCAGACTCTATTAAAGAAAACTATTTTTTCTTTGTGACTTGTTATCAATTATAAATATTTTCTGGGATAGGGATAGAGGTTCCTTCTCTCCTAGGCCTAGGATGTCACCTGCCTCAGACATGTGCAAGCCCTATGTAAGCTGTCACAGTCTGTGAGCTCAAATGTGTGTAATTCTTGTATATCAGTAGCCAGTTTCCCTAGTATTCTCCATCTCTTCTGGCTCTTACACTCCTCTGCACAATTCCTGGAGCTATGAGGGGAGGAATTTGATGGAAATATCTCATTTAAGACTGAGTGTTCAAGGTCTCTCAGTTTCTGCTTGTTGTCTCAGTGTTGGTTTATGTATGTGATCCAAAATACTACCGTAGAAAGTCCTTCTGATGATGATTGAGCAAGTCTCTGATGATTGTTAGTAGGACGTTTTGGTTTTGTTTCTTTCTTTTTTTTTTTTTTTTTTTTTTTTTTGAGACAGGGTTTCTTTGTGTAGCCCTGGCTGTCCTGGAACTCACTCTGTAGATCAGGCTGGTCTTGATCTCAGAATTCTGCCTGCCTCTGCCTCCCAAGTTCTGGGATTAAAGTCATGCGCCACCACTGCCCAACTTAGTAGTATGTTATTAGGAGTAATAATATCACGACTTTTGCTACGTAATTTTTAAAAGTAGAGCTATATTATTTGATTGTTCTTTAGGTCCCTGGCCAATCTAAATTCTTAGACACCCAAGCAATGTCTACATCACATAATTTTTTTTTTTTTACTCTCTTTAGTACACTGTAATCCATGATTTCTTGATGTCTGTCAATATTAAAAGAGAAATTTAACTATTTGGTATAAGTGTTAATAAATTATAAACATTTAAAAATTCATAATATTGTAACAATGATGTAAAGTACAATTCTTCTTTAGCTCTTGAGATAAAATGGGACTGTCTTTTAATAAAATATATTATAACAAGATTATTGTTAGAATTCAACTTCAATTGATATTGTGATAATTGAAAAGGTTTAGAGGCTTGATACTATCACATCAACTAACAGCATACTTATGTACATCACTATCAATAAATAGATAATTTTATTAAGCTCAAATTTTAAGGAGAAAAATGATAAATTTCAATGGTACTTCAAATGAATAAATATATTTCATGCTCATCTAAGAGTCAGTAATAAAAACTTACATACCAATTCAGATATATACTATTTGAATTTATTCTGTGTAATTATTGTCATTGATTTCTCAAAATGAAAGTACATTGGTAAGATAAATTTATCCTTTATCATTCAGCTACAAGTGCATAGATGAAAGTGAAGAGACTTAGGACATCTACTAAAAAAGTGGTAGGTATATGAAGTCAATGACTGTGGACCCTATAATCAATCAATTGCTTTCCCGTAGCTCTTTTGAGATAAAAATCAATATAAATTCATATAGATGCAGCATCACTTCACTAAGACCTCTAACTTCAATACATCATAGCTCAGGTATTTAAACATCATGAGCGACCCAGGTGCTTCTGAACTTATAAAGCATGAGAAAGGATTTATATATTTCACAGATTTTTTTCTATTATCAACAAGCAGTTTTCGGATTATAGTATATTCAATTATTCATAAGTGTTTATGAACAAATTTTGGTTAAGAAATGTGGCATATATTATACTGGTTACTTGTGTAAATGCTTTTTAGATGAAATGATGAATATTCATTCAGCTTACAAGATACAGAAATTATCTTTCAATTCTGTATCTCTTAAATATACATGTATGTACTCATATATGTATGTGTGTTTGTATATGTGTTGTTGCATGTGAATATGAATGAATATACATGTGTTTAGAGACATTTTTTGGCACGATTGTCTTCCTCCATCACAGTTCACTCAATTTCCTGAGGTAGGAATTTTTCTGAAGCATGGGTTCACTCACTGAACTAGTCTGTTTCCACAGCATGCCTTGTTACTTTCTTGTCTCAACCTCTAAAGTTGTGACAACCTCTCCTGTCATTATTTGGATTCTGGGAACCTAAACTCTGGCTCTCATCACATCACGCACATCATTGTTTTATCTGGTGAAACATCTTCCCAGACATATTTTTGAATTTTATAAAATTAAGAGCATCTTAAAAGCACTTTCTTTTAAAGGTTATAATGTTTTGACCTAAAGCCACCCTCAAGTAGTCATCTAAATACTGTAAATTGTCTGTAAATGAGTTTAAACTAAAAGGTTATGTGTTAAGTATGAAGAATTATAGCATAAACATTTCTCATATTTGATTCCATATGTCAAGAATAAGGGGGAGTGAAAACATTACAGACACTTTCCAGAACAGAGGTTATAATTGCTATTTTGAAGGAATGTTGATCCTATAAATATTATTTTGAAGTAGGTTGATGGTGACTTTTCACATGTACCTAATATTTGGCAAGCTTTTCATCAAGAAACGTAAGTACATGTACAGTTATGTTTTTTTTTTCATTTCATTCAAAATTAGTTCAAATACAAAGCATTTATATTAAGTAACATGTTTGTGTTAATGTGCCCATCATTTTGCATTGATCCATTTTTGTCTATATGTCTCCAAATAGATTATCATATGGCAGTAGTATTCAATGTGCACAATTAACATGAATAGTTACTAAAACTTTGTAATATAAACAAAATATTTTCTTCTTTCTTCATTCCAATCCAATTTCCTTTAAACTTAGCTGAACAACCAGGCTCATGATTTTGCAGAAATTACAAAAGGCTAAATAGAACCTTAATTTGATCAAATTAATATGATTGTCTTATAAACGATAATGACACATGTTCTAATTTCTATTCATATTCCTTCTTTCTTTCATTATATTCTATACAGGGAAATAGTAATTTAAAAAATGTCATTTTGACTAATTTTATAGATGGATTTTGTCCATTTTCAATGCTGCTACACATAACATGAATAAACATATTACATATGTATGTTGTTTTAAAGATAGTATGGTTTGCTTAATGAATGCACTTTATGAACTTTGAAATATTAAAATATATAGAAATAGACACAATTTGAAGTTAGGATGTAAGTTAGAAAAATCAAGTCTGAGGAGACAGTTTAATCAGTAAAAATACTTTCTGCACCAGCATACCCACTCGTTCCATCCAATAACCTTAGCTAAAAAAAGAGAACGCAGTAGCATGCATTTTTAATCATAGTGCTGTGGAAATGGTTTCAGGTGGATACCTGTAGCTTGCAGGTCATTCAGCCTAGCTTACTTGAAAGCCGAACCCTGTGAGAATCCTTGACTTTAACAACTGACAAACATATAGGTCCAGAAGAGGGACACCAAGACATCTTGATTGTAAGCACATGCACACAGCATGCAGGTGAACCCTCATAAAACTCACATACATAACCACGCACAAACTAGTCAAAATAATTTGCACTATATAATATCTTCATAGTTATTATTTAAAACAGTTTAAATTATTTTATAAAGAAAAATAAAGATAATGCATATTTTACATATAAAATTGATAAAATACATTTATGAATCCAAAATAGCTCATATAATACTAAGTATTAATAAAATAAAATTCAACAAGTTTCTTATCTTAACATAAAAAATCAAAGTGAATGGAAAACTACCCTTTGGAAATCCAAGCTGACCACGCAGGCTGAAAACCACAGCAGCAGGAGCAGTCTTCTGCATACCCCCAAAGTAATAAGGATTAAAGGAACAGTGCTCTATTTCTGCTGTCTGGGAGAACAACATGAAATATAAATACAATCCAACCACAATTTATAGTATTCTCACAAAGTGTCCAATCATGTTTTTATTGTGCATATGGAATAAAAATTTCCTATTTCAATCAAATGGAAAATCAATGATTTTATAAAATTCAGTTCTTTTGTAACAAAGAATGTTTCCATGGGAAACTTCCATGGGAATCTCATAATACCTTCACCCTGTAGCGACTTACCAAACCAATTAGCACAGAAGGAGGATATGACCAAGGTTCCTGCATCATCAAAAATAAAGTCAGGTCTATGTATGTAGGGATATATGCATGTATTATCTATCTATCTATCTATCTATCTATCTATCTATCTATCTATCTATCTATCTATCTATCTATCTATCTATCTATCTACCAATACTCTATAATCTATGTATCATATATGTGTATGAATCAATATACAATCTATTTATATATGTGTCAATCAATTTATATGCATCTATTATCTATTTAACATAAAATGTATCTGAAAATTTTAGGAGCTCTCTGTTGAACGTCTCAGATTAGGGAACTAAGTCCTCACCCATAGCCTTGCATAATAGTGTAAGAATATGGCAGAAACAACTAGAAGACTAAGACTTCATTTAAAGACTCAATAATCAGGAGGCAGAGAACAAAGGAGACAAACACATTAAAAACATACACCTTACAATTTTAGCCTATGAAGTTCATGGCTAAGTAAACAATAGTGAACTATGCTTCCATGCTATATGTACATATAACCTTGAAACAAAACTCAAAACAGCTCAGCTCCTAAAACTAACATTGTTGATTTTGAAGACTGATTTTAAGAATGTTTGTTTCTATTATGTTGTTATTGAAGATCAGCCTTAGTCCAAGATATAAGATACAATTTGCGAAACACATGAAACTCAAGAAGAACGAACACTTTGCCCCTTCTTAGAATTGGGAACAAAACACCCATGGAAGAGTTACAGAGACAAAGTTTGGAGCTGAGACGAAAGGATGGACCATCTAGAGACTGCCATATCCGGGGATCCATCCCATAATCAGCCTCCAAACGCTGACACCATTGCACACACTAGCAAGATTTTGCTGAAAGGACCCTGATATAGCTGTCTCTTGTGAGACTATGCCGGGGCCTAGCAAACACAGAAGTGGATGCTTACACTCAGCTACTGGATGGATCACAGGGCCCCCAATGGAGGAGCTAGAGAAAGTAACCAAGGAGCTAAAGGGATCTGCAACCCTATAGGTGGAACAACAATATGAACTAACCAATACCCCCCCAGAGCTCGTGTCTTCTGCTGCATATGTATCAAAAGATGGCCTAGCCAGCCATCAGTGGAAAGAGAAGCCCATTGGTCATGCAAACTTTATATGCCTCAGTACAGGGGAAAGCCAGGGCCAAGAAGTGGGAGTGGGTGGGTAGGGGAGTGGGGGATGGGAAGGTATGGGGGACTTTGGGATAGCACTGGAAATGTAAATGAAGAAAATACCTAATTTAAAAGAAAGAATGTTTGTTTCAAGTTAGAGATATATGCCCAATATAAGGATGCATGTGTTATTTAAATTAATAAATGTGCAATGTCATGAATGTGAATAGATCTAATATGAAGGTTTTATACAATATAATGGGTTGTTAGTTACATGCTGATGAATATATATTATAACTTTCAAACTTATTTTTTTATCTACTCCATAAGTTCCAAGTGATTTATATTTTTCTGAAAATATCTTGGTTAACTGTGGATTAAATATGACCTTAATTTCTTTATCTCTAGGAGAGTTTTCTCTAACTTAAGCAAATTTTAGTAGAAGAATATTGAGACCTCTTTACTCATTACTCTCTTATTTTTCCCAAAGTTTTGTATCCAAACTGATAAATAGGGTAGTATTGAATTACTCTTCCCCTTGTTATATCAGATACCTGATATTGCAAGTATTAGGAAAAAGGTCTTATTTTGGATCAAAATTTGAGAGAAGATTCATCATGGAATAGCAGCAGGACAATGAAACATCAGGTCACATTGCACATATAAGCATAATGTAGAGAGTAGATAAAAGTGATTATACAATCTCAAAACAGCTGGGCAGTGGTGATCCACACCTTTAACCCAGCATGTGACAGGGAGATGCAGGAGAATCTGTGTAAGTTTGAGGCTAGCCTAGTGTACATAGTGAGTTCCAGGACAGACAAAGCTACACAGAGGAACTTGGTTTTGAAAAACAAAACAGAGGAGATCAGGCATGTTCAGGGTAGACAGCCTTATCTGGCATCAATGGGAGGAGAGCCCATTGGTTTTGTGATGTCAAAAGTATAGTTTGGCCACAGAGGAAAACATTGGAAGTCATAAAATTATCACTAATGGATAGCTAAGGAAGTATCTTACATTAATATTTTTATAGTAAACATCATTAAATTTATAATTTATTTATTATAAACAGCAAATCTCAACATGTTAATGTCTCTGAAATATGTATTAGACTGTAAAATGAATTAATTGTGACAACTGCCTAATGAGTTAATGCTAATTCTATAGAAGGTAAGGTTTTTTTTCCTATTTTTCCCCAAATTCTGGAGATATCTTTAATACCCAGTGAAACTTATTATTGCATCATTATCTATGAATATATATTTACCTACATTGTTAAAGGTCTGGTCTGCAGACATACAGTCTGAAGATACATTTCTGAACCATAGACCATTATGCCCAAATCAAAGATTCTGGTCCCTGAAAATGACTGTCACCTGGTCATGGGAGAACTCAGGTAGATAAGAAGGCAAGACCAAAGGGATTGGGTTGATATTGTATTGCTAATGGTTTTTGTTTGTTTGTTCATTTTCTTTTCATTTTAGCAATACATGTACAATTTAGACAAAATCTTCCTGTGAGAATGATTTTAAAATATTGATAAATCTCTGAAGGAATTATAAGAGAAAACTATTTTAAAAGATGTTTATTTTAGGTTTTGCTTTATTTTGTTTTCACATAGGGTCTCATTTCACTCAGAGTAACCTCATATTTATTAAATAGTTGAGAGTAGCCCTTATATTTCCTTGGACTTCCGATTACAGGGATACAGAGATACACCATCAAAGCCAACCCATGGTGCTCTTGCACATTATCACCTACATCCCAAAAAAGTGAAAGTGCTAAGGTGTGTGATCTTGAACTGGATGCAAAATTAGAGTTTGAATCAAGAAATTTTATTTTTTCTTCTTGTGTAATACAAGATTTATAATAGATTACATAGGTACGGGTGAGACCTGTATGGCTTTATATTTTCATTTTATCTAAAGATATATTATCTAGGACACAAATATCATATTTATTATCTTTTACAGAATTAATGATAATTTAATATTATCTCTAATTGTATCTATTTTGACCAAATAACATACCTTCAATTTTATGGTGAGAAATATTCTATTATACATACATCCATTCTTCTATAGTCCTTCTTCATTTGATAGATTCCTAGGATTGTTCTGCATCTTAGACTTTAAGGATAGTGCTAAAATGAACATCATTGTTCAAAATTACATAACATGTTGATTAGAGTCTGTCATGTAAATACTCAAAATTGGTACAACGTTACCATGTTTATGTTTTTTTAAGAAATTAGCATAATTATTTTTAAAGTAGCTGCATGAACAGCAGCAATATATGAAAATTCATTTTTGTCAAAACCCACCAACACATATTGTGATTTATTTCTTAATTATAGTTTGGTTGTATTGAAACATCACTGTCGTTCGCATTTACATTTCCCTGTGTGTTAATTTTATTAATTTGTTTATTGATTAGGTAGTTTGATTTTTTTAAAAGTTCTTCCTTAAGTTCTAGTTATTATTCCTCTGTCAAATTCATAGCTGGCTAGCTTTTTCTTCAGTTCTGTAGGCTGTCTGTACTCTCTTGACTGTTTACTGTACAGAAGTATTTTTGATTCACAAGGTCCTGTTTAATGACTGTTGACATTATTTACCAAGCAACTGGAGCTTTACTTAGAAAGTCTTCCCCTAAAGCCTCAAAGATGTGGGCACAGGAAATTTCCTGAACAGAACAGCAATGTCTTCTGTTGTAAGATCAAGAATTGACAAATGGGACCTCATAAAATTGCAAAGCTTCAGTAAGGCAAAATGTACTGTCAATAAGACAAAAAGGCGACCAACAGATTGGGAAAGGATCTTTACCAATCCTAAATCAGATAGGGGACTAATATCCAATATATGTTAAGAACTCAAGAGAATGGACTCCAGAAAATCAAATAACCCTATTAAAAATGGGGTAGAGAGCTAAACAAAAAATTCTCAGATGAGGAATACTGATTGGCTGAGAAGCACCTGAAAAAATGTTCAACATCCTTAATCATCACCTACACCAGTCAGAATGGCTAAGATAAAAAATATAGGTGACAGCAGATGCTGATGAGGATGTGGAGAAAGAGGAACACCCCTGCATTGCTGGTGGAATTGCAAGCTGGTACAACCAGTCTGGAAATCAGTCTGGTGGCTCGTCAGAAAATTGGACATAGTACTACCAGAAGATCCAGCAAAAACTCTCGTGGACATATACCCAGAAGATGTTCCAAATTTTAATAAGGACACATACTCCACTATGTTCATAGCAGCCTTATTTATAATAGCCAGAAGCTGGAAAGAACCCACATGTCCCTCAACAGAGTTTGGATACAGAAAATGTGGCACATTTACACAATGGAGTACTACTCAGCAATTAAAAACAATGAAATTCTTAGGCAAATGGATAGATCTGGATGATATCATCCTGAGTGAGGTAACCCAATCACAAAAGAACACCCATGATATGCACTCACTGATAAGTGGATATTAGCCCAGAAACTTAGACTACCCAAGATACAATTTGTAAAACACATGAAACTCAAGAAGAAGGAAGACCAAAGTGTGGATACTTTGTTCCTTCTTAGAATGGGAAACAAAATACCCATGGAAGGAATTACAGAGACAATGTTTGGAGCTGAGAAAGAAGGAAGGACCATTCAGAGACTGCCCCACCTGGGGATCCATTGCATATACAACCACCAAACCCAGACACTATTGCATATGACAGAAAGATTTTGTTGACAGAATCCTGATATAGCTGTCTCTTGGGAGGCTATGCCAGTGCCTGGCAAATACAGAAGTGGATGCTCACATACATTTATTGGATGAAACACAGGTCCCCTAATGAAGGAGCTAAAGGGGTCTGTAATCCTATAGGAGGAACAAAACTATGAAATAAGCAGTACCCCGTAGAGCCGTGTCTCTAGTTGCATATGTAGCAGAGGATGGCCTAGTGGGCCATCAATGGAAGGAGAAGCCCTTGGTCTTGTGAAGATCATATGCCCCAGTACAGGGGAATGCCCGTGCCATGAAACAGGAATGGGTGGTTTGGGGAGCCGGGCAGGGGTAGGGTTGAGGGGACAATGGGGGATAGCATTTGAAATGTAAATGAAGAAAATGTCTAATAAAAAATAGAAAGTCCTCCCCTATGCCAGTGTCTTAAATGTTTTCCTTTTGATGTTTTTAGATTTTCAAGTCTTGTGCTAAGGTCTTTGGTTTATTTTGTGTTGATATTTTACATAGGATAAAGCACAAGGTTCTGGTACATTCGTCTATATATAGGCATCTAACTCTACTAACAAAACTAGAGAGGCTTCTGTCTTCTTCAGTTTTGTCAAAACATCAGGTGGCTCTTCCATGATGTTCCATGAGCTCTGGGTGGGAAGATGTTAACATAGATCACTTATTTGTTGCAGAGCACCTATGGCCACTTACTTTTACCACTTTAATCAATTACAAGTCTCTACATTAATTACTTTCCACTGCAAAAAGGAGCTTTCTCCAAGTTGAGGGCAGAACATGAATCTCTGTTATATGGGGTTGTAGAGATGATAGCAAAAGTGAACACATACACCCATTACTCTCTTAGAAGCTATCTCCAATTGATGGACAGTTTTAAATGAAAACTTAGTTTTATCCAAGGGAGTCACATTGTAGAAATGAACAATCCTTAAAGATAGGCCTCATGATCACTAACAGAATGCCAACACAAATGAACTCAAAAGAAGGTGTCTTTTGAAATTCTTTGTTTCAAAATGTAAAGTCAGGGCATTTTACTTAAACCTTACAGATCCTTTGATCATATTATCTCTTCTAATTTTGATGTTTTATGGTATTCTTGTGTGGTGCCAATGGGAGTCTATCTGTGTGTCTATGGGCGTTTCTTTGGCTCTTTTTCTTGTTTTTTGTTTGTTTGTTTGTTTTGTTGTTTTGTTTTTTATTGTCATATTCTAGTTTGTTTGGTTTTTTAATTAATCTTATTTTATTAGTTCTTAGATGCCTATTTGTTTTCTAATGACAGAATGACAGGGTTTGATGAAGTTGTTCCATGAGAATATTTCTTATTTGTACATAAGAAAAGTACTGTAAATATACTTCAAATATTAAACCTATAATGATAGATCTTTCTATAAGTGTAACGATTCAGTCTTTAGGTCATTTATACAGAATCTTATTATTTTCAGATAAAATTGTTTTTGTTTTTCTATTCATATGCTTTTCAATTTCCTTCTCATTTCTCTAGACAAGGCTTCATGCACTGTATTGGGTAAAATATGAAGCTTGCGGGTTTAGGTTACATCCTCCATTTGGCCTGTACAATATGGTACTTTTCAGTTCAAATGGCATTATATCTGGGCAAAGGTACCTGGTTAGTTGTGTGTATTAGCTTATAATGTTTCATTTGGTGTTTGCAAATCTCAACATTAATGGAATGAATGAAGTCAACTACGCAAACTTTAAAGCTGTCATAAATTTATAAAAAGGAGTTTTAGAAAAGAATGACAATTTATTGATTATTGTTTCTGGAATTTAAAATGAATTACTGTGTATCTCTGTCCTCTAAAAGAAATCACAATGCTATTTTTCACATTAATATATTACAATACAAAGATCAGGTTTTCTAATTATGTTTCTAACACATTAAAACTTAGTATACAAGTACATTAATTACATTATTTATGATGGAAAGTCTCTTCTCTCAGCAGAAACTAAGAATTCTAACCTGTATTATTTCAATTATTTATGTTCTTATGTACAAATTTGCTGATACTGTCTTTTTCTCTAACAAGGAAAATATATGGCTATATTTGTTTTTTTTTAATTAGGTAATTTCTTCAATTACATTTCCAATGCTATCCAAAAAGTCCCCAATACACTTCCCCCCCAGTCCCCCACCCACCCACCCCCACCCCTTGGCCCTGGCATTCCCCTGTACTGGGGCATATAAAGTTGGCAAGTCCAATGGGCCTCTCTTTCCAGTGATGGCCTACTAGGCCATCTTTTGATACAAATGCAGCTAGAGACAAGAGCTCTGGGGTACTGGTTAGTTCATAATAATGATCCACCTATGGGGTTGCAGTTCCCTTTAGCTCCTTGGGTACTTTCTCTAGCTCCTCCATTGGGGGCCCTGTGATCCATCCAATAGCTGATTGTGAGCATCCACTTCTGTGTTTGCTAGGCCCTGGCATTGTCTCACAAGAGACAGCTATATCTGGGTCCTTTCAGAAAAATCTTGCTAGTGTATGCAATGGTGTCAGCGTATTTGTATTTAGATGGGGCAGGAAATATTTGTTGGCTGATAATGAGAAACAGTTTTTAAAACACTCATTCCACTTACTACTTTAAAATTTACTATTTCAAATATTTATAAATTTATCATCTTTTGAGTGGTGGGGTTGCCCTCCTACAGTCAAAAATTCTGACATAGAATTGTTTACTGTCTACAAGAACTGCTGGTGCAAAAATGAAGAGCCTGTGGAAAGGAGGTTTAGTGAAAGACCCAAAATGGGATCCAGCTCAAAAGGAGGCTCCAAGGCCTGACACTATTACTGATGCTATAATGTACTTACAGTCAGGAGCCCAGCACGGCTGCCCTCCAAGAGGCCCAACAAGTAGCTGAAAGAGTCAGATACAGATATTTACACCCAACCAATGGACAGAAGCTGGGACCCCTCTGATGGAATTAGGGTAATAATGCTAGAAGAAGTTGAGGAGGTTTGTGACCCCATAGGAAGAGCAGCAGTCTCAACTAACCTGAACCCCCGAGATATCACAGACATGAGCCACCAACCAGACAGCAGAGGCTCCCAACACATATAGAGCAGAGGACTGCCTGGTCTGACACCAGTGATAGAAGATGCACCTAACCCTGAAGACACTTGAGACCCCAGGGAATGGGGAGGTCTAGTGTTGTGGGGTCAGTGGAGTGAGGAGGTCCTCTTGGAGACTGGGGAGGGGAGAGATATGGGATAAGGAACAGTCAGAAAGTGGACCAGCAGGGGAATAATGACAGAGTGTAAAAAAATAGATTAGAGAATACAAAATAAAATTATCATCTTTTTAAATGGTCTACTATGTATCACTAAAACTTTTGATTTGTTATTTCATAACAGGAAAATCATCTGATTAGTATGACTATGTTATGGTAATTCATATTATCATATTGTAGGTGAATACCATGATTCATTGCTGTGTATTCACTCTAACATTTATGGAACTATCATGATCAAATGTGTCCTTGTAATTCTCTTTGTAGTAATTTACACTTGAGTGGAAAGAATGTTGAGTAGTATTTTTGGTCCTGTACATGCTTGATGCCTCAGAGAAGGGGGATGCTAGAGGGATAATGTGGGAGTGGGTGGGTGGGGGAGTACCCTCAGAGAGGTGAAGGGGAGGAGGTACTGGGGAGGGGAATGAAAAATAACATTCAAACATTTCAAACACTTGTCAATTTTATATAACTGCCTATTGTTATAAAGCATAACTATGTAGTTGCAACCATGGAACCCACCTTGGTCTTCTTCATCACTAAACAAAATGTGTGGTCATGATGGCCATGGAAAATAGTTCACATGGAACATAGTTCACTTTAGTCAGAGGACTTTAGATATTTCTACTTGAAATATATTTATATAAAGGAGCTTAATTAGGAGAATGACAAGTCTAAGCAGCTGTGAAAATCTAATACTTTCATGAGTGTAAATTTTAAATGGAAGACAAGGATAATTTCCACACCTTTCAAATGTGAACCAAAAAGACAAGCCCATTTTTGAGTTCATATTATATCATCCACATTAATTTCAACAATCATCATGTTAATAGATTTGTTTTCTCTGTTTATTACTTATTTTATTTATTTACATTTCAAATGTATTCCCCTCCCCAGTACCTCCTCCCCTTCACCTCTCTGAGGGTACTCCCCCACCCACCCACTCCCACATTATCCCTCTAGCATCCCCCTTCTCTGAGGCATCAAGCATGTACAGGACCAAGCACATCCCCTACCACCAAGGCCACATAAGGCAGTCCTCTGCTATCTATGCAGCAGGAGTCTCAGACCAGCCCATGTATGTCTTTTGGTTGGTGGCTTAGTCCTGGTGAGCTCTGATAGATCTGATTATTTCATACTATTGTTCTTCCTATGGGATTGCAATCTCTTTCAACTCCTTCAATCCTAACCCTAAAGCTCCCATTGTGATTCCCAGGCTCAGTCCAATGGGTATTTGTAAGTATCTGCATCTGTCTTGATCATATTGCTGGCAGAACCTCTCAGAGGACAGTCCTCTACTACCAACTTATCAGTGAGTACATACCATGAATATCCTTTTGGATCTGGGTTACCACACTCAGGATTATATATTCTAGTTCCATCCATTTGCCACAAAATTCAGAATATCCTCATTTGTAATAGCTGAGTGGTATTCAACTTTGTAAATGAACCACATTTTCTGTATTCCTTCTTTATTTCCTGGGTATTTGGGTTGTTTCCAGCTTCTGGCTCTTATAAATAAGGCTATATGAAGCAGGACATGGTGGCCCATGCCTTTAATCCCAGCACTCTGGAGGTAGAGGCAGGCGGATTTCTGAGTTCGAGGCCAGCCTGGTCTACAAAGGGAGTTCCAGGACAGCCAGGGCTACACAGAGAAACCCTGTCTCGAAAAACCAAAAAAAAAAAAGGCTATATGAACATAGTGGAGCACATTTCTTGTGATATGGTGGCACATCTTTTGGATATACATTTCAAATGAAATGTAAATAATGTAAAGTGGTATAGCTGGGTCTTTAGGTACAACTATTTCCAGTTTTCTGAGGAACCACCAAATTGATTTTCAAAGTAGTTGTGCCAGCTTGTAATCCCACCAACAATGGACCAACAATGGAGGAGTGTTCCTCTTTCTTCACATCCTTGCCAGCATCTGCTGTCACCTCAGCAGTTTACCATAGTAATTCTGATTGGTGTAAGGTGGACTTTCAAAGTCTTTTTGATTTGCTTTTCCCTGATAACAAAGGATGTTGAACATTTCTTTAGGTGATTCTTGGTTATATGAGATTCCTCAGTTCAGAATTCTGTTTAACTTTGTAACCCATTTATAATTGAGTTATTTATTTTCTGGGGTCTAGCCTCTTGAGTTCTTTGCATATTTTGGATATTAGGCCTCTATCAGATGTAGGATTAGTAAGGATATTACCCAATCTATTGCTTGCCTTTTTATCCTATTGATATTCTCTTAGTTTTATGAAGTACCATATTGCAATTGTTGATCTTAGAGCCTGGGCCATTTCTGTTCTGTTCAGGAAAATTTCCCCTGTACCAATGTGTACTAAACTATTTCCCACTTTATCTTCTATTAGATTCAGTACATTGGTTTTAAGTGGAAGTTCTTTATCCACTTGGACTTGAGCTTTAAACAATGAGATAAAAATGGATTATTTTGCATGCCTCTAGATGCATACCACCAGTTTGACTAACACCATTTGTTGAAGATGTTTTCTTTCTTCTATTGTATGATTTTGACTTCTTTGAGAGAGATCATGTGAACATAGATGTGTGGGTGTATTTCTGTGTCTTCAATTGTATTTCATTGATTAACCTGTCTTCTCTATATGAATACCATGTGATTTTTATCACTATTGTTCTATAGTACAGCTTGAGATCAAAGATTCAAGGCAAGCCCCATCAAAATTCGAGTTAAATTCTTCACAGAAATTGAAAGAGCAATTCTCAACTTCATATGGAAGAGATATGTTTTTAAAGTTAATTTTACATTTTTTGCAAAAATTTTAAAATTTTCCGTTTTCAGTCCATGTACTTAATGCCATTGTCAATTGTTTTACTACATTAACTTGAAAACATCTCTTGCAAGCTCCACTTTGTATTTATAACTTATTTTATATTTATAACTTCTTGACCCCTGATCAAGAAACAAAGACAAAAAAACCCAAATGGATCTGTAAAAATAAATATATAAAAATATCAGCATGTAGTTCACAAAATAATTAATTAATTGATTAATTAATGAAATATGTATAATATAACATAAAATTCTTATTAATGTAAAACCTATATAACCATATAATTATAGAAATGCAAAAATTCACTGTTCATAAAATGTCTAGGAAAATTTTTTACATTGCTTTCTGTAATTTATTCCCTTTCCTTGCCAAGTGTGGCTTAATACCCAGATTCTTTAGAAGAAATAAAAAAAAAAATTCCCCAAGTTTCTCTGAGATCTCAAAATACAAGAGCAAATTTTCATCTTTAGAATTCAATCTACTTCTGCCATAAAGGCTCATTCATACTGTTCAAACACAGATGTCTCTGAAGTAAAAACTTTCCTTTACTGTACTTAACATAGTTATGTGGTATCTGGTCAAATTCATTTCTTCTATGTTTCTCTAATTTACATTTTAACAAGACTGTCCTGCCAGTTGTTGCCAGATAATAGAACAAAGCTCCAAGTGTGAATATGTAAATTTACACCCAACACTACTGGACTGGTCACATGTTAGGGATCAGAACATGGTTCAGGAAAAGGCTAACACTGCAAATATGGAAGACCTGATGCATTCACATAGCCTGTAAAAAATTACCATGAGCAGAGGTGTACTAAAGGGTGATGCCAGTATTTTTGACTTTAGTATAATGTTGGATAATTTTATTAATCTATAAAATAATATTTTGTAGAATTAAAAAAATCTACAAAATCAAACTAACTATTTTGAGTAGGTTCACAGTATTCTTACATACACCTGGAAACCTTAGTTAGATTTCATAAACACAAAGAGTATAGGCAGAAACACTAATAATGATTTTTAAAAATATTCATTATACCTGTAATAAACATTTTACATTTTAGAGGGGACTTGTATAAGCCATGTTTAAAAAAATCCAGTTTGGCTTTGAAGTATTTTTTTTTTTCTTTCTTCTTTTTATTTCTTTTTTTTTTTTTTTAATTTTTTTTTGTTAGGTATTTTCCTCGTTTACATTTTCAATGCTAACCCAAAAGTCCCCCATACCCAACCCCCAATCCCCTACCCATCCACTCCCCCATTTTGGACCTGGGGTTCCCCTGTACTGGGGCATATAAAGTTTGCAAGTCCAATGGGCCTCTCTTTGCAGTGATGGCCGACTAGGCCAACTTTTGTTACATATGCAGCTAGAGACAAGAGCTCCGGGATACTGGTTAGTTCATATTGTTGTTCCACCTATAGGGTTGCAGTACCCTTTAACTCCTTGGTTAATTTCTCTAGCTCCTCCATTGGGGGCCCTGTGATCCATCCAATAGCTGACTGTGATCATCCACTTCTGTGTTTGCTAGGCCCCGGCATAGTCTCACAAAAGACAGCTATATCTGGGTCCTTTCAGCAAAATCTTGCTAGTGTATGCAATGGTGTCAGAGTTTGGAAGCTGATTATGGGATGGATCCCTGCATGTGGCAATCACTAGATGGTCCATCCTTTTTCACAGCTCCAAATTTTGTCTCTGTAACTCCTTCCATGGGTGTTTTGTTCCCATTTCTAAGAAGGGGCAAAGTGTCCACACTTTGGTCTTCGTTCTTCTTGAATTTCATGCGTTTAGCAAATTGTATCTTATATCTTGGGTATCCTAAGTTTCTGGGCTAATATCCACTTATCAGTGAGTATATATTGTGTGAGTTCCTTTGTGATTGGGTTACCTCACTCAGCATGATGCCCTCCAGGTCCATCCATTTGCCTAGGAATTTCATAAATTCATTTTTTTAATAGCTGAGTAGTACTCCATTGTGTAAATGTACCACATTTTCTGTATCCTTTCCTCTGTTGAGGGGCATCTGGGATCTTTCCAGCTTCTGGCTATTATAAATAAGGCTGCTATGAACATAGTGGAGCATGTGTCCTTCTTACCGGTTGGGACATCTTCTGGATATATGCCCAGGAGAGGTATTGCTGGATCCTCCGGTAGTATTATGTCCAGTTTTCTGAGGAACCACCAGACTGATTTCCAGAGTGGTTGTACAAGCTTGCAATCCCACCAACAATGGAGGAGTGTTCCTCTTTCTCCACATCCTCGCCAGCATCTGCTGTCACCTGAATTTTTGATCTTAGCCATTCTGACTGGAGTGAAGTGGAATCTCAGGGTGTTTTTGATTTTCATTTCCCTGATGATTAAGGATGTTGATCATTTTTTCAGATGCTTCTCAGCCATTCCGTATTCCTCAGGTGAGAATTCTTTGTTCTGCTCTGAGCCCCATTTTTAATGGGGTTATTTGATTTTCTGGAGTCCACCTTCTTGAGTTCTTTATATATATTGGATATTAGTCCCCTATCCGATTTGGGATAGGTAAAGATCCTTTCCCAATCTGTTGGTGGCCTTTTTGTCTTATTGACGGTGTCTTTTGCTTTGCAGAAGCTTTGCAATTTTATGAGGTCCCATTTATTGATTCTCGATCTTACAGCACAAGACTTTGCTGTTCTATTCAGGAATTTTTCCCATGTACCCATATCTTCGAGGCTTTTCCCGACTTTCTCCTATATAGGTTTCAGTGTCTCTGGTTTTATGTGGAGTTCCTTAATCCACTTAGATTTGACCTTAGTACAAGGAGATAGAAATGGATCAATTCGCATTTTTCTACATGATAACTGCCAGTTGTGCCAGCACCATTTGTTGAAAATGCTGTCTTTTTTCCACTGGATGGTTTTAGCTCCCTTGTTAAAGATCAAGTGACCATAGGTGTGTGGATTCATCTCTGGGTCTTCAATTTTGTTCCATTGGTCTACTTGTCTGTAACTATACCAATACCATGCAGTTTTTATCACAATTGCTCTGTAGTACAGCTTTAGGTCCGGCATGGTGATTCCACCAGAGGTTCTTTTATCCTTGAGAAGAGTTTTTGCTATCCTAGGTTTTTTGTTATTCCAGATGAATCTGCTGATTGCCCTTTCTAATTCGTTGAAGAATTGACTTGGAATTTTGATGGGGATTGCATTGAATCTGTAGATTGCATTTGGCAAGATAGCCATTTTTCCAATGTTTATCCTGCCAATCCATGAGCATGGGAGATCTTTCCATCTTCTGAGATCTTCTATAATTTCTTTCTTCAGAGACTTGAAGTTCTTATCATACAGATCTTTCACTTCCTTAGTTAGAGTCATGCCAGGGTATTTTATATTATTTGTGACTATTGAGAAGGGTGCTGTTTCCCTAATTTCTTTCTCAGCCTGTTTATCCTTTGTGTACAGAAAGGCCATTGACTTGTTTAAGTTAATTTTATATCCAGGTACTTCATTGAAACTGTTTATCAGGCTTAAGAGTTCTCTGGTGGAATTTTTAGGGTCACTTATATATACTATCATATCATCTGCAAAAAGTGATATTTTGATATTTTGATCATGTATCCCCATGATCTCCTTTTGTTGTCTAATTGCTCTGACTAGGACTTCAAGTACAATGTTGAATAGGTAGGGAGAGAGTGGACAGCCTTGTCTAGTCCCTGAGTTTAGTGGGATTGCTTCCAGCTTCTCAACATTTACTTTGATGTTGGCTACTGGTTTGCTGTAGATTGCTCTTATCATGTTTAGGTATGGGCCTTGAATTCCTGATCTTTCCAAGACTTTTATCATGAATGGGTGTTGGATTTTGTCAAATGCTTTCTCAGCATCTAATGAGATGATCATGTGGTTTTTGTCTTTGAGTTTGTTTATATACTGGATTACATCGATGAATTTCTGTATATTGAACCATCCTTGCATCCCTGGGATGAAACCTACTTGTTCAGGATGGATGATTGTTTTGATGTGTTCTTGGATTCGGTTAGCAAGAACTTTATTGAGGATTTTTGCATAGATATTCATAAGGGAAATTGGCCTGAAGTTCTCTAACTTTGTTGGGTCTTTTTGTGGTTTAGGTATCAGAGTAATTGTGGCTTCATAGAATGAGTTGGGTAGAGTACCTTCCGTTTCTATTTTGTGGAATAGTTTGTGAAGAACTGGAATTAGGTCTTCTTTGAAGGTCTGATAGAACTCTGCACTAAACCCATCTGGTCCTGGGCTTTTTTTTTTTGGTTGGGAGACTATTAATGACTGCTTCTATTTCTTTAGGGGATATAGGACTGTTTAGATCATCAACCTGATCTTGATTTAGCTTTGGTACCTGGTATCTGTCTAGAAACTTGTCCATTTCATCCAGGTTTTCCAGTTTTGTTGAGTATAGCCTTTTGTAGAAGGATCTGATGTTTTGGATGTCTTTAGGATCTGTTGTTATGTTTCCCTTTGTATTTCTGATTTTGTTAATTAGGATGTTTTCCCTGTGCCGTCTAGTGAGTCTGGCTAAGGGTTTATCTATCTTGTTGATTTTCTCAAAGAACCAGCTCCTTGATTGGTTGATTCTTTGAATAGTTCTTCTTGTTTCCACTTGGTTGATTTCGCCCCTGAGTTTGATTATTTCCTGCTGTCTACTCCTCTTGGGTGAATTTGCTTCCTTTTGTTCTAGTGCTTTTATGTGTGTTGTCAAGATACTAATGTGTACTGTCTCTAGTTTCTTTTTGGAGGCACTCAGAGCTATGAGTTTTCCTCTTAGAAATGCTTTCATTGTGTCCCATAAGTTTGGGTATGTTGTGGCTTCATTTTCATTAAACTCCAAAAAGTCCTTAATTTCTTTCTTTATTCCTTCCCTGACCAAGTTATCATTGAGAAGAGTGTTGTTCAGTTTCCATGTGAGTGTTGGCTTTCTATTAGTTATTTTGTTATTGAAGATCAGCCTTAGTCCATGGTGATCTGATAGGATGCATGGGACAATTTCAATATTTTTGTATATGTTGAGGCTTGTTTTGTGACCTATTATGTGGTCAATTTTGGAGAAGGTACCATGGGGTGCTGAGAAGAAGGTATATACTTTTGTTTTAGGATAAAATGTTCTGTAGATATCTGTTAAGTCCATTTGTTTCATCACTTTTGTTAGTTTCACTGTGTCCCTGTTTAGTTTCTGTTTCCATGATCTGTCCATTGGTGAAAGTGATGTGTTGAAGTCTCCCACTATTATTGTGTGAGGTGCAATGTGTGCTTTGAGCTTTACTAAAGTTTCTTTAATGAATGTGGCTGCCCTTGTATTTGGAGCATATATATTCAGAATTGATAGTTCCTCTTGGAGGATTTTACCTTTGATGAGTATGAAGTGCCCCTCCTTGTCTTTTTTGATTATTTTGGGTTGGAAGTCGATTTTGTTAGATATTAAAATGGCTACTCCAGCTTGTTTCTTCATACCATTTGCTTGGAAAATTGTTTTCCAGTCTTTCATTCTGAGGTAGTGTCTTTTTCTCTGAGATGAGTTTCCTGTAAGCAGAAAAATGTTGGGTCTTGTTTGTGTAGCCAGTTTGTTAGTCTATGTTTTTTTATTTGGGAGTTGAGTCCATTGATATTAAGAGATATTAAGGAAAAGTAATTGTTGCTTCCTGTTATTTTTGTTGTTAAAGTAAAAATATGGAACACTTCACGAATTTGCGTGTCATTCTTGCGCAGGGTCCATGCTAATCTTCTCTGTATTGTTCCAATTTTAGTATATGTGCTGCTGTAGTGCGAGCACTTTTTTTTCTTTTAAAGTTATAATGGTATATAAAATGTGAAGAGTATGCATACCATATTCCATGGTTGTTATTTTTTTAGTTATATTTCAAGAAGGGTCTCAAGTAGCCCTAGTCAGCCTTAAACTTGGAACGAAGCCAAAAATTTAGCTAAACTTTGGAATCTCGTACCTCTTCCTACCTCTCTTCTGCAGATATGACAGAAGTTATTCCAGACTTGGATTTACATGGTGGATTGGATCAAATGCAATGCTTCCTCTTGGCTCTGCAAACACTGCCTGTTGATCTATATATCTGGTCCAATACTGTGTGCTGCACATGTTCATTACTTATACTTGAAACACATAATACATTATTGTTCTCTGTGTTCATTATGTTATATAGATGCTTACTAGGTCTTCGTGTTCCTAGTGATAAAAGTACTCAATGATCAGCATCTCCCCAGTTATCTCTTCCCATTCTTCTCTTAAAATACCATAATGTATTTGCTGTGTGTTTTCGCTTCTTTCTAAAGAAATTTTGTACATAAAGGATAGAAGCCTCCTCTATATTTTATGTTATACACATTTTACTTAATTTTCAAAAAAATTCTTCACTTAAAGAGTTTTAACATATTAAATGTATTTTCTTATCACTTCACTGTTTTGTATCTCTAATTTTGAGATTTAATTTGACATAAATTGAAGGCTTCAACAATATTGTCACATGACTCAGTAGAGTAAGAGTGCTGTTTTCTATGTAGATGGTCATTGTCCATTACAAACTTCACGTCTTCCCTCCTTCTTTCTTTCTTTCCAACCTTCCAACCTTCCTTCCTTTCCCCCTTCTCTCCATCCCTCCCTCATTTCCTTCCTTCCTTCCTTCCTTCCTTCCTTCCTTCCTTCCTTCCTTCCTTCCTTCCTCCATTGTTTTCTTTGTCTTTCTTTCTTCTTTCTTCAGTTCTTCCTGTCTCCTTTGTCCCCTTATTTCTTTTTTCTCTCCTCTCTTTCTTACTTCTACTCTCTTTCTTTTCCTCCATACTTTCCTTATTTATCTTCTAGTTTTTAATTTCTTTCACTATGATATTTTAAGTATATCTGAGGAATAAGATGATCTTTTTTTGCACAAAAAGAACCAATTGACAATTCTTCTGTCTATGAGTATTTCTGTGTGAAGATAAAACTCATCCTCAGAAATATAACTATAGAATATCTATAAGCTACCCTTAATACTCAGAGCTCATAATCTTTATAATAGGTCATCAGAGCTTATATAAACTTTATAGCTTGTAAACTTTTATAGCTAAAATTATTTTTATTACCACAACATTTATAGATCTGAAATATGCAAATAACTTCTTTGGAAAGGTTTGACTTAATTTTCAAATAACTTTGACTGTATCATTACCAGTTACCATGCAAATTACCAAGACATAATGTGCAATCCAGCACATTTCTATTTTGTTTTTCTATTAAGAATTAAACTTAGTGACTTTCGTTCCCATCAGTTACATTAAGTAATTAGTGCTGAATAATAAAATTACAAAGTTTTCTTTTCAATTAAGACTTTCACATACTTGTACCAAAAGTTGTTCGTGGTTCTATGTACAATATCGAAAGTGTCATTATGACCTAAAAGCTCTGTGCATTTTTATACACTTTAGTCTGAAATGTTTACTGCTTCTATTGCTTTTTGCAATTACAGTGAAGTGAGGCAGAAAATAGCAGCTCAAAAAATGTATTCAAGTAATGAAGTTGGAACCATTAGTTTCAAAGCTTTTGTTATTTTAGTAAATATTTAATCTTCCTAACAGCATGGGTACCTAATTGATCTTTAAGTATTATAGTTCCTGGACATTTCTAATTGACTTCTAATTGCTACATTAAGGCAGTTAGACAATAAAATGTAATGAATTGTGGAGATTTTTACAGTAAAATAAATCAACAAAATATAGTAAATTATAAAATTCATCTTTATCATTGAAATCTGAAGCACATTAAAGAAAGTCCATATATTTGACTATGTTCTTCTCAACATGAAACAGTGTACAAATTTAAGAAGACATGAAATAATTATGTGATTTATATTATATATCACACATGTAAATATTAATACAAATTTTAAAGTCTTCATAATAAAATTTAAATACCCTGATTCCTACATATTTAGAATGGTTTTATTTGAATTACTTTTAACATTATCATCTTCACAATGCTAGTTAGTGTAATTTATTGATTAATTTGTGATAAATTTATTAAGCTAATAATTAATATATGACAATTACTGTACACTAAGCCAATATAAAATAAAATGTTACACTTTTATTATAAACACATGAAGAATGTTTATAGTGAATGATTGTGAACATTGTCTATGGCAAAATAAAACATTGGAATTTCTTCTATGAGGTTCATTACTGTAATAGCTATTCACTGCCCTCTACCACCTCTTTGGCCTCCTGCCTCATTTTTCCCAAGCATACACTAACTAATAATTTACTAAGAATTTATTTGAGATCAACTTATTTGGTTTTTGTACATAAGCAATATGAAGTAGATTTTTATTTGTCTATGGGCCTGGATATTTTGGTTAGCATAATGTCTTCTAATTCATCTCTTTTACCACGGACAAATGATTTCCTCCTTTGTCTCTCTCTCTCTCTCTTACTTTTTTACTTTTTTACTTTCTCCCTTCCATTTTTCATTTTTTTTGACTCTCAGGTAGATAAATGAGAAGAGCATGGTGAGAAGATAGATAAAGCAGACACTGTGCTGATAAAACAATAAGGAATCAAGAATAGAACACACTGATTTATTGGACACCATCAAAATACAAAATCTATAAATGTGGATAATAAAAAAAGAACATATTTTCTTTCTTTTTTTGTTTTTTGTTTGTTTGTTTTGTTTTGTTTTTGGAGACAGGGTTTCTCTGTATAGCCCTGGCTGTCCTGGAGCTCACTTTGTAGACCAGGCTGGCCTAGAACTCAGAAATCCACCTGCCTCTGCCTCCCAAGTGCTGAGATTAAAGGTGTGTGCCAACACGCCCAGCAAGAACATATTTTCAAGTTAAAAATATATGAAGCAGTCTATAAAATTGTTGACAGGGGAAACTCCAAATCTTGCTATGGCTTTAGTAGATGGAGAAGTCCCAGGCAGGAAATACATTATTGCATTGTGCTAAATGTGAATGTGTGAAAGTATACCTTAATAACAAGGAAAATATGGAACATATATAAACTCACATAGGATGAGCACAATATAATGAACTAAAAAATGATGGTGAAAGAAACAAGTAAATTAATAACATTATAGAATCAATTATGAATCAACCACAACTTATTCAAACATATGGTACAATGAAAACTGTCCTAATAAAGAAGGGTGTAACAGTAAATTCTACAAATATTTAAATAAAATAAGAGAAAATAAAATAATGATGTACTTCAAATTATCAGAGAAACTATAATTGCTTCCATTCTAGAATGTGTCAGTACAAAGAGTCTCCATATCTCTGAGCCATGGGACATTGGCTCAGATTAACCTATGTCTTATTCCATGTAAGGTAAGATCTCTGTTTGGCATTGGCACATTGTTGGCAATGATATTTTTCTTCTCACTGGCCTTGGTTTATCTGCCAACTGCCATGAACTCATCACATATGGGACAAATCTGCTGGTGGCTCTGTGCCTAAGAACTTCATCAGCTTCCGCAGAGTTTTTGGACTCAGGCCTGTTCTAATGTATCACTGCAGGTTAGGTATAGCTGATACTAAATTACAGGTTGTACATCCTTCCTTTTCTAATGACTGTGTAAATTTAGAAATGTCTGTAAACTCACCCCACTTCAATTCAGTTCAGTAAGTTAGAGGAAGAAGGCAAGAACATCTATTAAAATCAAAGGCTTTGTTGGTACTTTGTATTATTTTAGGGATTAAACCACTCAAAATCATATAAAGACCAATGGGCCTGGGATGGTAACAGTTAGCCTTAAGCCATCCACCTCATCTCCCATAAAATGTTATAGTTAAACAACTCTAACCTTTAAATTTGTTATCAATTTGTAAAAGCAACCAGAGCAATCAACAACAATAAGGGTAGCTTTTACTATAGGCACATCCAAATGGATAGGATTTCATTTATAGAAATCTACATTGCTGTCTATAATAACTGAAATTCCTCCAAAAAGGACATAGTCTTCCTCATCATCCATTTTGGTTTTATTGAAGCAGAAAGGGAGACTTAATTGAGTAACAGAATTGTTGGCAAGAGATTCCAGAAAATACCTGCACATCAAGTTGTAAGATGTAACAATTCAAGAGACAAAATTTGCCTACACCAAGCCATCATGAAAAGATTTCATTACTTCTATCAATTGTTTCATTAATGAGTGATGTTGGGTGTGCCACATTAGCACGAGTGAGTACAGTGATTTTTCCTACTTCACTGTAACCCATAGATTCTCTTCACCAACTATCTATATTCTTACTATGAAGCAAACATTTCTATGAGGCTCACATAGACCCCCCCCCCGAGGGGTGGCAGCTCTCTTTGATCCAGGTAGAATACTAGTCAGCGTTCTTACCTGCCATGCCCAGTATTGATAATCTTCCCCTAAGTCTTGGAAGCTCTGGGCCAGTTGCTGCCTTTGATCAGCCATACATGATTGCTGAAGAGTCTTAGGACAGGATAAAAAAAAACATCTTTACTTCCAACATTCTTCAGTGTGTGGGTGAAATGGTCACACTGTGTTTTCTTGGAAAGTAATTTTATACTCACAGGAATAGAATACATTTAATCTAAATTGCTGTATTATTTATGTATATGAACTGTTGCTTAAGTTTAGTTAGTTTTTCAGAGGGTTATAACCATTGAATTTTACTAATATTTTTTCTGTGCACTCCATTCCAACACAAATCCTTCTATATTTGTTTTTGGATAATTTAGATGTGCCCTTATGTCTGCTTTAACTTTTAATCCTTTTGAGTGTTTTAATATGTTATACGTAAATATGGCATACATCTTGATAAATGTAAGTTATTCAAATCTAACCAGTTTGCAATATCACTGTGTATTTCAGTTAGTGGTAGCCTACTGCTCTTAATGACTCATATTAGTCAGTTATTTGGTAAGTGATGTAATTCATATTGGCTTATATTTTGTAGCTTTCATTTCTCTGCATCCACAGTACTGAGATTTATTATCAACCTATGTCCTATTGTTGTAGAGATCATATTCTGACGAGCTTTTGCATCTTTTATTTAAAAATCTTCACTAATACAAGCAGCTTTGTTACAGTGTTTTCATAATCTCATGAGCTGAGCCAATACTGACATTCAAATAGGCATGAAGAATCATTGATTTTGCCTTCGTCCATATTAGGGGAGGTTTATTTTATCACTTTATTTCATTTTCCTTTCACTCTTTCTGTCAGAATTTTGGATACCATGGAGGGCTCTTTAATAAAGATTTTATTTTCTTTACATTCCATCATATAGGCAATAAAACATGGATCATTAACATCTTCATTTTACCAACCTCTTCACAACTTTAAAACCAAAGTGAATGATGAGGATTCTGTTCATACATTAATTTGCCATCAGAATTACTTCGTTATATGGGGAAAGTCTGCTGGGAAACAAGATGAACCTAAGCTTCATGTCACAATTCTCCCAATAGTGGTTGTTCAACAGTTCCCAATGCCTGGTTACAATACATTCACATATATGCTACCTTGAGTATTAAATGTTTAGTCCTTCAGCCATTTAGCAGTATATTCATACTCATCTAATGAACTTCATTCATCAATGATGTGTGTCATACAACAGCATGTAGACAAAGATGGCTACAGTGAGATCCTAACCCTCTGAACACTCTACTTTCAAGAGTCAGGACTTTACCTGGATTTTTAGTTGTTCTAAGAAGCAGGCAATGATTATATTAGCAAGTAAGTACATTACCATATTGCATATGGAAAAAAGTTGGCTCTATAGAGATTACTTCTATGGGTATTCCACTCTCTTCTTTAAAAATGACTTATTCATCACAGTCCATTCAACTTCTCCTTTCTGAGTCATCTTTGGTTCTGTTGGTTCCCGTTCAGGAGAAATTTGTTTTTTGACACATTTTTTGGCATAATTAAAAAAAAACCTCTTAACTACGGTTTTAAATCCACAACCTTGGTGGAGGGTTGAAGGTGGGGAGATCCTTTAAAATGTTCCAGAAACCTGGGTGGTGAGAGACTCTCAGGACTCAAAGAGTGGGATATTAGATGGAATATTTGACAGTGGGGAAAGGGAACTTGTAGAGTCCAGTATCAAGACATCAAGTGGAGGGATGGGGTTGCTCTCCCAGAGTCTAAAACTCTGACGCAAAATTGTTCTTGTCTAAAAGAACTGCAGGGACAAAAATGAAGAAGAGCCTGAAGGAAAGGAGGTCCAGTGACCTGCCCAATTTGGGATCCAAATCAGGAGGAGGCCCCAAGGTGTGACACTATTACTGATATTATGGTGTGTTTACAGAGAGAAGCTTAGTATGGCTGCCCTCTGAAATGCCCAACAAGCAGCTGACTGAGAAAGATTCAGATACTTACACCCAACTAATAGACTGAAGTCAAGACCCCCTTAGTTGAATTAAGGAAATGCTGTAAGGAGGGTGATTCAATAGGAAGACCAGCAGTTTCATAACTATCCCATAACCCAGAGATTTCACAGACACTAAACCTCCTACTCAGCTGGATACACCAGCTGGTCCAGGACCCTACACATATACAACAGCAGATTTCCTGGTCTGACGTCAGTGAGAGAAGATGTACCTAACCTTGGAGAGTCATGAGTGGAGACATGGGGTAGGAGGAATGGGATGAGGAACTGTGGGAGAGTGGACAGAGTGGGGGGTAAAGACTAGACATAAAAATAATATAAAGAAGAGAAAAGAAAAGAAAAGAAAGAAAAGAAGAGAAAAGAAAAGAAAAGAAAAGAAAAGAAAAGAAAAGAAAAGAAAAGAAAAGAAAAGAAAAGAAAAGAAAAGAAAAGAAGTCTCTTTTTCCATAACAATTTTTACTGCTAGTGTAACCTTGGGAATTCACCTTGTTAGGTTTTTTTCTTTCTTTTTTTTTTTTTCCTTCCTATGTCATATAAGTTTTCTGAGTTTAGTGTGACTTATTAGCTTACTAAGCATTGCAGTGGTGGTGGGGGAGGTGGCAGAAAGGAAACATTTTTCAATGAACGAAAGTTTCAATTCAAATAAAAAAATAGCACCTTGGTAAACCATAATTATTCTCCCCAGTCCATGACATTTCTGTAAAATTCTGGGTACAGTGTAGAAATCTGTATAAAACACTGTAGAGGTACAGGAAGGAAAAAGAGAAAAAACAACCAAGAACTTGAAAGAGAAACAGAGAGGGAGAGGGGAAAGGAAGAAGAAAGTAAAATGGTGGAGTGTTCTGTCATCCCATTCATGTGGGATTTTCACTGTCTCTCTGCATATTCCATTTTGTATTTTCTTTGTGCCCTTAATTCATAAATTGTTAAATACTATTTAATTGCTATTGAACTTGGGGGAACAGAAACTGTGATAAAAATTTTCCTATGGTTTCATCAATTAAAGTATATAAAAGCATGACTACATATATATCAATAATTCTAATTAATATTTCTATTTTGATAGACAAATGTTCCAGTTCCTCAAACCAAAGTTAATTTAGAAATATTTTAAGAATAAAATAAGATCACTTCTTTTTATATGACTTTATTAAGCTACCATCAAAACTCATTGGGTCTTAACTCATTATAATTTTAAACTTTACCTCACATTTTCATATTACTTACTAAAAAACAGCCATTTATTTTCATTTTTGCACAACTTATAGTACTACCTATAATAATTATAATAAGAGTGACTCAACCTTGTTCATAATTAGTATTTTTTACTTTCTTCATGACTAACTAGAACAACTTTTATATGGATGGGTAAAATGCTTATACAATATCTGTACAAATTTTCTCGTTAGCTTTCAGAGATAATATTTATTTTCTTTTTATTGATTAAAAATAGGACATGAGATTGAAATTATCAGTATTTTTAATGAAATTATAGCTATAAATTAGGTATTATTTAATTCTTCATTTTACGTAAGGCCATTGGATCACTAAAGCTGACTGCATGCTATTTTTTTATTCTCTTAGTTTATGAGGGGTACTCAAGTATTAGGGACTACTTCATCTAAGATTTACATGCTTAGTCAAACAAAGGATATATATTAAAAAGTTGCTGTATAAACAGCACTATATTATTTTTATGAACATTATTTTTTACTCCTGTAATGAAAAAATTTACAGATCTCCAATTGATACTCAAGTTGTCACTTTAGAAATACATTATTCTATAGAAAAGTAGTTTATGTTCCAGTTACAGAAACTCTGGCTGCCATAAATCTTATATTTGGAGGCAGTCATACCCCTTGACTATGGGATCACAGTAAATCTAGCTTTCACTGAAATTGTATATTTGATTTGCTCAATTTCAAATAGAAATTTTATTTTCTAGAATTGTTGCGATGAGGGTGATTGTGGCAGAATAGATTAACTATGAAAAGAATCCATCATGAATACTAATTAATGACATTAAACTTCTTGATATTTTTGCTAATTAAGCCTGAGGGAAATATGTGGACATTTCCAATTACCGTGATCTTCATGAATGTACTCAGCACCTTGTGCACAGTCTGTTATTCATGTATCATCACATGGATGTCATAGCATAACCAAAGACAGATAATTCACTCTTAGAACATATTTTGATAAAAAAATAAATGTATTCCTTAATTATAAGATATAATTGCAAGGAGACTAAGTTGCTACAGTATATTTTCAGTTTTTGAAAATTGATATAAGAGAAAAATGCAATTATTGCTTAATTATAAGATATAATTACAAGAAGGCAAAATTGTTTTAAAAAGTATACTTTCACTTTATGAATTTGATATCAGAAAAATTTCTCAATATTCATTTTATAAAATATAAGCATAGAGACATCATTTATTATTTATTAACAGATGAAATATAGATATCATTCCTTAATGCAATCAAAATTTGGAAAGCCCTCAAAATAAGAAGAAAATTGGCCAAAAGGCATATTAGTTATTTATTAAATTTTGGCAGTATATTCATTTTGGTCAGAGACTTCAAGAGTTATTTATAAAAGTTACTAACCATATAGAAGTTTGCTTTGGAGGTAAAACAAACACAAAATATGATGGTAATAAAGCCCAGTTCATTACTGTTGATCTAGAAGCCTTTTATCCCATCTTAGCAGGAAACATTGCACAAGACAAAGTCAAAGATGGGCTATACACAGCAGAATTTCGAGATCATATAGTTCAAGGTGGATCTTTCAATGTGTGGCATTGGAAGGTTACTTAAGATTTGTCAGGTACAAGTGATGACTGAATTAGGGAGACAAAGGACTGAAAAGCAGAAAACAAGTTTCTCTATATTATTAAATTTTTTTTTACTTTACATTCTGATCACAGCTTCCCCTCTCAACTCGCATTTTTTCTTTCTCGCCTTCCTTCCCCTCCCATTCACCCTACATCCTTCTCTACAGACAACTGGAGGCCTCTCAGGGATATCAATCAGCCTTGGTGTATTAAGTTGCAGTAAGGCTAGGTACATGCTCATCTATTGAGGTTAGTCAAGCCAAGTTAGGGGCAAGGGATCCTTGTAGTCAGAGACAGCTCCTTCTGCTTTGGGAGACTTATATGAAGACACAGCTGCACAACGGTTACATATTTGCAGAGTGCCTAGGTCCATCCTACACATGCTCTATGGTTGGCAATTCATTATCTTTGAACATCTATGGATCCAAGTAAATTGATTCTCTTGGTTCCTTTTTGATGTTTTTGACCCCTCTGGTTTCTTCAATTCTTCCTCTCTGTCTTCTACCAGTTGCTCAAGCTTCATTTAATGTCTGACTCTGTGTCTCTGCTTCTGTTTCCATCAGTTGTTGGGTAAAGCCTCTCTAATAACAGTTAAGCTCTGCTCCTGTCTCCAAACATAGCAGAATATAATTAATATTGTCATGGGTGGGCTTCCTCTCATAATGAAATTGCTGTCAAGATGGGTTTGAAGTCCTTGTTTGGCCCTTCCCTCAAATTGTTCATCTTTTACCATGTCACATCTTGAAAGGTAGAACAAATTCTGGGTCTAAGGTTTGGTGGCTAGTTTGATATCCTAATTCATTCATCAGAAGCCTTGCTTGGTTACAAGAGATGGCCAGTTCATGCCTCATATCTCCCATTGCTAGGAGTCTTAGCTAGGGTAACCCTCAGTGATTTCTGGAAGTTTCTATAGTCCTAGGTTTTTAGCTAATCTCAGATATGACCTACCCAAACCAGTGGTCTTTCCCAGTACCCTCTACCTCTATCATCCCCTACTTCATCATTCCTTTTCCCATCACCATTCATCCTTGACCCAGTTCCCTCCCTAAATCTATCACATATATCTAACAATTATAATCTATTACCCCTTTTCAGTTATATGAAGGATCTCTCTTGGGCCTTCTTTGTTTTTTAGCTTCTTAAGGTCTCTTTTTTGTAGCACAGCTACCCTATACTTTATTACTAATATCCACGTATAAATTAGTACATACCATGTTTGTCTTTCTGGGTCTTAGTTAACTCATTCAGGATGATCTTTTCTACTTCCATCCATATGCATGAAATATTCATGGTGTCATTGCTTCTAGTGGTTGAATAATCCTCCATTGTATAAATGTACCATAATTTGTTTACCTATTCTTTGGTTGAGGGGCATGTACGTTGTTTCTCATTTCTGTGCTATTATGAATACAGTTGAGTAGGTTTCCTTGTGGTATCATAGTTTCTTTTATTATATGCTGGATCTTAAATTAGGGTTTTTAACATTAATGTGGATGAGCAAAAGGCTGTTTGCAATTAATTGTTTGATATTATTTTTATGATTTCTTGATATTTATTTACAGACAGAATGTTTTGCCTTTGATCAATATAGGTGTTTGCAAATTCATTTGGAATAACAACAACAACAACAACAACAAAATCCAGGATAGCAAAATTATTCTCAACAGTAGAAGGTCTTCTAGGGGAATCACCATCCCTGACCTCAAGCTGTATTACAGATAATGATAAAAATTACATGGTATTGGTACAGAGACAGGAAGGAAGATCAATGGACTAGAATTAAAGACCCAGAAATTAACCCACACACATATGGTCTCTTGATCGTTGACAAAGGAACTAAAACCATCCAGTGGAAAAAGACAGCAAATTTTAACATATGGCACTGGTTCAATTGGCAGTCAGCATGCAGAAGAATGCAAATCGACCCATTCTCATCTCCTCATACAAACCTCAAGTCCAAGTGGATCAAGGACCTCCAAGTAAAACCAGACACACTGAAACATATAGAGGACAAACTTGGGGAGAGCCTCAAACATATGGGCACAGGGAAAAAAATTCCTGAACAGAACACCAGTGGCTTCTGCTCTGGTACTATGAAAGTTCAATAGATGCCCCAGTGTAGGGAAATGGGAGTGTGTGGGTAGGTGGAGGAACACCCTCATAAACACAGAGGGATGTAGATTGTGATTGGGTGTGTTAGGGAGGGAGGAAACCGGAAAAATGGGATAACATTTGAAATGTAAATAAAGAAAATGTCCAATAAGAAAAGAAAGAAACACTGTTTTCATTATAAGTGCTGTCTGTCCATTCTTATAATAGTCATGTTGTCATTATTAACAATTCTTTTTCAATATTCTATGACTTGTCTTTCAAAAGAAGATTTATTTTTTTAATAAAACCATGTTTACAAATGTATAGACAGAAGATTAAAAGATCAACTAACTTGTAAAGGTTCAATGCACTATCTAATCAATAGTATGTAAGTCAGTAAATGATATTGGTCTTAGTATGTTTAAAGTTTGATAGCAAAAGTGTAGTAGAAGGATAAATACATGTCGATCATAAGTTTAAATTCGCTTGCTATTATTACTAAATACATGTACAGAATGCAACACAATCACTGAGAACTGAAATTGAGGTATTCTTCATTCAAAAATTAAGCTTCAAATACTTATAAAACTTACAGTAATTTAACTTTTTTCTTTTTAAATTAATTTATTTTTTACACTCCATATTCCATTCCCCGTCTGCCCCCTGATTCATCATCTGACTCTTTTACATCCCACACCTCCTCCCCAACCACATTCTCTGTCTTCATATAGAAGCCCCCCACCCCACCCCACCCCACCTGACCTCTATACTCCCTGGGGCCTCCAGTCTCTTGAGGGTTAGGTGCATCATCTCTGAATGAACACAGACCTGGAAATCCTCTACAGTATGTGTGTTGGAGATCTCAGAGGTCCAGATTAATTGAGACTGCTTGTCCTCCTACAGGATTGCCCTTCTCCTCAGCTTCTTTCATCCTTCCCTAATTCAGGACACGGGTCAGCTGCTTCTGTCCATTGCTTAGGTGCAAATATCTGCATCTGACTCTTTCAGCTGCTTGTTGGATCTTTTGGAGAGCTGTCATGATAGGTCCATTTTTGTGAGAACTTCATTGTCTCAGTAATAGTGTCAGCCCTTGGGCCCTCCCCTGGAGCTGGGTCCTACTTTGGGTCTGTCTCTGGATCTTCTTTTCCTTAGGCTCCTCTCCATTTCCATCCCTGCAATTCATTTAGACAGGAACTGTTATGAGTCAGAGATGTGACTATTGGGATGGCAACTCCATCACTCACTTAATGCCATGTCTTCCTGCTGGAGGTAGGCTTTTTAAGGTCCCTCTCCTACTATCAGGCATTTCATCTAAGGTCCCTGCCTTTGACTCTTGAGAGTCTCTCACCTCCCAGGTCTCTAGTGCATTCTGGAGAGTCTACCGACCTCCTATTTCCTGAGGTTGACATTTTCCATTCTTTCTGCTGGCCCTCAGGGCTTCAGTCCTTTTCAGTCTCCCAATAACAGATCAGGTCCCCTCTTCCCTTACTTTCCCTCCTTCTATCCACTTTCCCTCTCAGGTTCCTCCGTTCATACCTCCCCATTTGCGATTGATTTCTTTACTCTCCCAAATGGGACTGAGGTGTCCTCACTTGGGCACTTCAGCTTGTTGAGATTTTTGAGTTCTGTGGACTGTACATTGGGTATTGTGCACTCTTCTTTTTTTTCGGGGGGGGACTGTAATATCCACCTATTATTGAGTACCTGCCATGCATGTCATTTTAAGTCTGAGTTACCTCACTCAGGATGATATTTTCTAGTTCCATCCATTTGCCTGCAAAAGTCAGGATGTCCTTGTTTTTGTTTGTTTGGTTTTTTTTCATGATTTTTATTAGATATTTTCTTCATTTACATTTCAAATGTTACCCTGAAACTCCCCTATACCCTCGCTCTGCCCTGCTTCCCAACCTATCCATTCCAGCTTCCTGGCCCAGGCATTCCCCTGTACTGTGGCACATAATCTTCGCAAGAACAAGGGCCTCTCCTGGCAATGATGTCTGACTAGGCTATTTTCTACTACATATGCAGCTAGAGACACCAGATTTGGGAGTACAGGTTAGTTCATATTGTAGTTCCTTCTATAGGGCTGCAGACCCCTTCAACTCCTTGGGTACTTTCTGTAGCTCCTCCATTGTGGGCCCTGTGTTCGATCCAATAGATGAATGTGAACATCCACTTCTGTATTTGCCAGGCACTGACATAGCCTCACAAGAGACAGCTATATCAGGGTCCTGTCAGAAAAATCTTGCTGGCATATGCAATACTGTTTGGGTTTAGTGGCTATTTATGGGATGGATCCCCATAAGTTTGGGTATGTTGTGGCTTCATTTTCATTAAACTCTAAAAAGTCTTTAATTTCTTTCTTTATTCCTTCCTTGACAAAGGAATCATTGAATAGAGTGTTGTTCATTTTCCACATGAATGTTGGCTTTCTATTATTTATGTTCTTATTGAAGATCAGTCTTAGTCCATGGTGATCTAATAGAATGCATGGTATAATTTCAATAGTTTTGTATCTGTGGAGGCCTGTATTGTGACCAATTATATGGTCAGTTTTGGAGGAGGTACCATGTGGATCTGAGAAGAATGTATATCCTTATGTTTTAGGATAAAATGTTCTGTAGATATCTATAAAATCCATTTGTTTCATAACAACTGTTAGTGTCCATGTCTCTATTTAGTTTCTGTTTCCAGGATCTGTCCATTGGTGAGAGTGGGTTATTGAAGTCTTCCACTATTATTGTGTGAGGTGCAATGTGTGCTTTGAGATTTACTAAATTTTTTTTTAATGAATGTGGCTGCCCTTGTATTTGGAACATAGATATTCAGAATTGAGAGTTCATCATGGTAGATTTTACCTTTGATGAGTATGAAGTGCCCCTCCTTGCCTTTTTTTTATAACTTTGGATTAGAAGTCAATTTTATTTGATATTAGAATGGCTACTCCAGCTTGTTTCTTCAGACCATTTGCTTGGAAAATTGTTTTCCAGCCTTTCACTCTGAGGTAGTGTCTATCTTTTTCCCTGAGGTGGGTTTCCTGTAAGCAGCAAAATATTGGGTCCTCTTTGTGTAGCCAGTCTATTAGTCTATGTGTTTTTATTGGGGAATTGAGTCCACTGATGTTAAGAGAAATTAAAGAAAAGTAATTGTTGCTTCCTGTTATTTTTGTTGTTAAAGTAGAGATTCTGTTCTTGTGGCTGTCTTCTTTAGGTTTGTTGAAGGATTACTTTCTTGCTTTTTCTAGGGTATAGTTTAAGTCCTTGTGATGGTGTTTTCCCTTTATCATCCTTTGAATGGCTGGATTCGTGGAAAGATATTGTGTGAATTTGGTTTTATCATGGAATACTTTTGTTTCTCCATCTACAGTAATTTAAAGTTTGGCTGGGTATAGTAGCCTGGACTGGCATTTGTGTTCTCTTAGTGTCTCTAGAACATCTGTCCAGGATCTTCTGGCTTTCATAGTCTCTGGTGAAAAATCTGGTGTAATACTGATAGGCCTGCCTTTATATGTTACTTGACCTTTTCCCCTTACTGCTTTAAATATTCTATCTTTATTTAGTGCATTTGTTGTTCTGATTAATATGTGTCGGGGTGAATTTCTTTTCTGGTCCAGTCTAATTGGAGTTCTGTAGGCTTCTTGTATGTTCATAGGCATGTCTTTCTTTATGTTTGGGAAGTTTTCTTCTATAATTTTGTTGAAGATATTTGCTGGCCCTTTAAGTTGAAAATCTTCATTCTCATCTACTCTTATCCGTAGGTTTGGTGTTCTCATTGTGTCCTGGAATTCCTTGATGTTTTGAGTTAAGATATTTTTGCATTTTGCATTTTCTTTGATTGTTGTGCCCATGCTCTCTTTGAGACAAGGTTTTTCTCTATATCCTTGGCTGTCCTGGAACTCACTTTGTAGACCAAGCTGGCCTTGAACTCAGAAATCAGCCTGCCTCTGCCTCCCAAGTACTGGGATTAAAGGCATGCTATGAAATCTTCTTCACCTGAGATTCTCTCTTCCATCTCTTGTATTCTGTTACTGATTCTCACATCTATGATTACAGATTTCTTTCCTAGGTTTTCTATCTCCAGAGTTGTCAAACTTTAGGTTTTCTTTTTTTGTTTCTACTTCCCTTTTTAGGTCTTGGATGGTTTTGTTCAATTCCATCATCTGTTTGGTTCTGTTTTCCTGTAGCTCTTTAAGGGGTTTTTAATGTTTCCTCTTTAAGGACTTCTACCTCTTTAGCAATGTTCTGTATTTCTTTAAGTTAGTTATTAATGCCCTTCTTGATGTCCTCTACCAGCATCATGAGATATGATTTTAAATCCAAGTCTTGCTTTTTGGGTGTGTTGGGGTATACAGGACTGGCTGAGTTGGGAGTGCTGTGTTCTGATGATGGTGAGTGGTCTTGGTTTCTGTTATTAAGATTCTTAAGTTTTCCTTTCGCCATATGGTAATCTCTGGAGTTAGTTGTTATAGTTATCTCTGGTTGGAGCTTGTTCCTCCTGTAATTCTGTTAGCCCCCGTCAGCAGTCCTGGGAGTCCAGCTCTCTCCTGAGTCTCAGTGGTCAGAGTTGTCTCTGCAGGCAAGCTCTCCTCTTGCAGGAAAGGTGCACAGAGGTCTGGCATTCAGACCTGCCTCCTGGTTGAAGATGAAGACCCAAAACAGGGCTTGTCCCAGAAGATGTGTTGCCTCTGCAGTCTGCACACTCACATGCACAGATTGGTCTCCGAGGGACATGGGACACAAGATGGCTCTCTTACCTAAGATCTGGAGGTCAGAGCCCTCCTGGGCAGACACTTCTCCTCTGGCAGGGAAGGTGCCCAGAAGTCTGGAGCCCAAAATGGAGTCTGTCCCTGAAGCTGTGTCACTTCTGCCTAACCCAGAAGCTGTGTCACTTCTGTAGTCCACACTCTCACCTGTGCAGACTACTTAAAGTCCGTTAAATGCTGTGTTTTTCCCCCTAATCAATATAATGCAATAATATCTGTGAAAGTACTTCACACTTATTTTTTCATGTTGGAGACAAATCTTTGGACGATATGCAAGATAAATAAGTATTTTCATTACTGTTTTAGCTACTTTTTCATTGTTGGGAAGAGACTCCATGACCAAAACAACTTAGGAAAAATAATTTAATTAGATGTTTTGGCTACAGTTTCAGAGAGTGAGTCTATGACCATTGTGGTGGGGGACATAACAGCAAATAGGTAGACAGGGTTCTTAAACAGTAGCTAAGAGATTAGAACTTAAGATTCTGATCCACAGGTTGAAGGCAGAGAGAGGTGGAAGAGGGAAAGAGGTGTGGACATAGAAGACTGGTAGAAATAGAGAAAGAGTGACAGAGACAGAAAGGGAAAGTAGGAAAGACTAGGAAATGGTGTGGACTCTGAAACCTCAAATCCTACCACCAGTGTCACATCCCCTCCAACAAGGCCACATCTCTAATCCTTCCTAAAGTGGTTACATCAGTTAGGGATTAAGCATTCAATTATATGGTCATATGTTGCCATCTTCATTTCAACCATCACAGCTATTGAACAGTATCTCTCACCAGAACTATGCCCACTATAGACTTAAATTTGCTTTGTCCTCTCACTTTTGCACTGGAGAATAGAACTACAAATTTCAGGTTCTGGGTACTTATTCATTATAGATTTTTGTGTTATAAGATGCTAAATTTTAATTAAATTATGATACAGAAGATAATGAAATTACTTTACTGGGATATTCAATCCAGTTTGCTTTGTGATAGCGATATATTTTTATTCACTTAAATTGCTCTTCATACCATAAAAGTGACCATTAGTGCTTCTGTTCCCACTATATGGACAGTCTCCAATGTAAGCTATGCTTTATTTTGTTTTGTTTTGTTTTGTTTTGTTTTCAGTGTAAGTTATTTTAACTATAGATTTTGATACTGAAGTAAACCATTATATGGGTTAAAAATGGGAAAACATACAAAAAAAAAAAAAAAAGGGAAAACATGACAGGTGGTGGTGGTGCACACTTTTAATTCCAGCACTCGGGATGCAGAGGCAGGTGGATTTCTGAGTTCAAGGCCAGCCTGGTCTACAAAGTGAGTTCCAGGACAGCCAGGGCTATACAGAGAAACCCTGTCTTGAAAAAATAAAAAACAAACAAAAAAAACACCAAAAAACCAAAAAAAAAAAAAAAAAAAAAACCAAAAACCAAAAAAAAAAAAAAAAAAAAAAGAAGGGAAAACATGATCCCTTAAACTGCCTAAATGATTAAGGATTAACAGTGGGTAAATTCAACTTCACTGAAATACTAGAGATTTTAAATCGTGTTCAATGAACTTCAATTAACAATTAGGTCCATAGAAGACAATGCAATTAAGAATAAATGTGTAACTTACATCACAAAATTAAACAAGATCTAAAGTTACAATTTTATTTATTTATCGTTGTTGTTTGGCATATTCTAATACACAGTAACTCCATGACAAGGAATTGCCACTTCTGACCTCTGCAGAACCCTGTAATTACATAGGGTGATATTGATGACTAATAACAAATGTATGTATAACTTGAAAGTCATAAGTAAAGTTGTGAAATTCGGGATGCTTTTGCTTTCCTGACTTCAACATCACTATCCTTTTTGCTCCTTCAAACATCACTCACTTAACTATTCCCAAAATATTGCTATAAAATTTTTAACATTTATATTTCATCTTATTTACTAATACTCCTTTCTTTCCTTACTTAGGATACTTGGGCATGAAGATTTCATAGAAATCTTCAATCTGTTCAGTCTGTTTAATGTTACTTGTATATATATGTATGTATATATATATATGTATATATATATATATGATTTTATGATTGACAACATGGTTTAACTAGGTATGTATCTGTGTGTATTTGTGTGTGTATGCTCATCTGTAAGAATAACAACTATTCAAAAAGAGGCCTATTTCTTCAGAGTCAAAAGAGTATACAAAGGAGGTATTGGAGGTAGAAAATGAAAAGAGGGATGTAATGTAATTATACTTTTACTTTAATGAAAAAAATAAAAAAGAAGTTGTTTCTTACCTTGTTAGGAATTAATGAAAATATGAGCAAAATAACCTGCCCTTTCCATTTAAGACTATACTCATATGCATTTAACATCTTTGGTACTACAGCATCTAGTTTATGTTTGCAAGATATCTAATACTGAGTATCCTCACTTCCTAACTCTCCCATTCTTGAGAGTTATTTATCTTCCCCTTTTCTTAATAAATCTGTTATCTCTTCTAAGAAAACAAATAAAAGGACATCCTATATTAATATCAAGCATTGGCTCTGAAGAGATATAAGGAATCAGGTAAAATTACCTGGTATCCTTTATAGAGTTAAAGAATTCACAAAACAATAAGTTTAAAGCCTGCCAAAGTCGTATTCCTCAGTGTTATTATTCCTTAAGTTTCCATCTAAAGCACTAGCTGCCTAGCACTTATGAACTCTTCCAGTTTTTCTGGGATGTTATAGTTTCTAATTAAACTTGTCAGTTGAGACATGCTAGTATAACTCAGTGGACGTGATATCTGCCTAAGTCTTCCATTTAAGCCATCTTACCATTCTTATGCCCTCTTGTTTGATGTCAGGTTGGCATGAGTTAAAGTCATCTAAATGGAAGGAATCCCAATTAATAAAATTTCTTTATAAGATGTGACTTCAAGTAAGCCTGTAGAACCTTTTAAAAATTAAGTGATTGATAGGTGAGGGCTAAGCCCATTGTGGATGGTACCACTTCTGGGCTAGTGGTCCTGTTTTCCAGAAGCAGGCAGGGAGAGCAAGCCATGATGAACAAGCCAGAAAGAATCACTCCTCAATGGCCTCAAAATCAGCTTCTGTGTTCAGATTCCTTCCCTCTTGCATAGCTGTCAATGTTTCCTTTAATGGTGAACAGTAATGTGGAAGTATAAGCCAAATAAACTCTTTCTTCCCAAGGTTGCTTTTGGTCAAGGTGTTTTGTCATGGCAATGGTATCAATTCTTGTCACTATGGACTTAACTTTCTGGAAATAATCTCAGCAAGCTTTACTAGTGTTTCATAGTTCCTTACCCCAATCTTGACAGACTTCTATGAGGATTAACATAATGTATAGATCTTTCTCAAACATAAAAGACTGTTCTGTTCAATGCAATTGGATAAACAATAATACAAACATTACATCATATTTTTCTTGTGAGAATTCTACTTACATGTTTTTAAATGTTAATTGAACTAGCTTTTAAGATCTAGCTGAATTTGTAGTTTTATCAGGGCTTCAAACAGAACATTTTATTTTCTCACCTGAACTACCTCTTCCTTTGATTAAGAATTTTCCATCTCTATAAAATACTCGCTAGTTATAAGACATGGTCTGATATCACAGTGCAAATGTTGACATAACTTCTTTGAAACTTCTCATTCAGGGTGAGGGAAAAATTAACCATCTGAGATTAATTGAATGTTACTTCTCTACACAATAAGGTGTTTGTTCTCTTTTCTAAAGCCTTTGCCATAAATACATTACAAAAAGTTCACAAGGATTCCAATATTCTTAATGTTCACATTCAAATATAAAATAGAACACAGGAAAAAATTTATCAGGGTTTTGGAGGTTCATACCCAAGCTAACTACAAGACTGAGAGAAGTCTTGTACCTCAAATAAACCTTGCTCTAAAGTCAGTTGTTTTCATTTAGATCCTAAGAGAACACTTATGCGGTGATGATAATGAGAGATGAACTTCAAGAGATTTCTCTGCTGGAATGGTCAGTAATCAAAATTATTCTTACAGAACCCACAAAATTATGATTGCCATACTTGTAATTGTGTACAGTGTAAATATTGTCAAACCTGAAGCCCTGAGATTGCAATGGATATATCAGGTATCCATTCCTGGCCCCTCACATGAGGTGGAATTTTTTCTCATAATTATTTCCCACCTCTCTTGTGTAGTTCCTATTTGCAAGCCCTTCTTAGGATTATCAGTCTGATCACATATTCACCATGTTCTCCAGAGCTAAAAAGGATGCAGGAGTTATACTTCGTCCATTTTAGTGTCACCAAGCCTCTTCTATCTTCAGTCATCAACCTGAATTTTCACTTTCCTTGAACACAATTATGTATATTTTTTATCTTCATGTGACATAATACTTCGTATTTTACATGTTTGTTTTTTAAAAAAGCCTCTCTTGATGATGCTAACTGCTCATCTTGTTCCAATTCTCTGGAGAATTTTTCCTTTCTTGGCCACTTTTCTTCCAAAAGGGAGGTTTTACTTTTATTTTTGGAATTAAGTTTAGATTCATGGGTTGCAAGTTCATATGTCAGTGTGTCCAGGAGAGAAATATAACCTGCTTTCTGTGCCAAGCAAGTATATTGAGTAAAACATGACATGTGGGATTTGATTCAACATTTTTTGAAAAGAAAATTTACTTTTTTATTATACATGTGAAAACAGTTACAAATTATGTAACCAGTATGAAAAAGTCGACTCTTAGAGGCAAAATAAATTATTAGAAAGTTGAATTGCAAATTTGAGAAAGCTGTCTAGTTAATATGTATAAAAACATTTTTTATATAATATCTGGTAAGTCAATCAAAAAATTTCAAGATAAAGAGAAATCTTGTTTTTGTAGTTTTGTGAATACTGTGAGGAAAATAAAGAGGAAAGTAGATATATGTGTAGCTGAAGTCCATTTGGAAAGGTAAAAGATATCATATCAGGAACTTAAAGCAACAATTTGACATGAAAACAAAGACTTCAAAGGAGTAAATCTTCTAAGAAAAAAAGCGGAGAAAATTCTAAAATTAATATTTTCAATTTACATATCCAATTATAACACGTTAGAGGAATTGAGAGTAAATGAATTCATAAGAAATGGTATGTTTAGAATATAATAAATTGCACACACACACACACATACACAGACACACACAGACACACACACACACACACACACACACACACACGGATAGGTAGATTTAGATACCCAAACCACCAGTCACTGTGTAAAATATTATATATGTGTGTGTGTATACATATGTATACACATATATGTATATATCATATACATACACATATATGTTTACATACATACACACATAAACATGCATAAAGATAATGTATATAACTATATACATATATGTGTGTGAGTATGTATGTATATATGTATGTATAATGGCTGTAATAGCTGTAAAGTAAGACTCCAATGCAGAAAAGTACACATATTTTGGATATAAGGTATTGTGACACAGTGATCAGAACACATCTTGTATATGTACAGCTATCTTTTATTATAGTAGAAGGTGCTTTTCCCGTGCTAGTCGAGCAAAACAACAAAAAAGAAAAATAGAAATTCAGTTATATTACCTAGAGTTGAACCCTTTATGTTACAAAACTCACTGATGTGCAAGATGTTCTTACCATTCTAATTATGGCATGATTACTCTGGGTTAAT